>NW_028274813.1:95486893-95638409 GCF_037043125.1 Eumetopias jubatus
GACAGTCTCACAGCACGGAATAAGCAGGTATTTGTTGTAGGCCATGCATACTCTTATTGCACTGATCTAAGTATATATATTTGTAGATCAGAACAGATGTACTTTCATTTTTTTTCTTCTTTATTTTTAAACATGAATAGTTGAAAGACTTCGTCCTAATACTACCCATATAAAATCAACAATTGTGTGTGTGTGTGTGTGTGTGTGTGTGTTCCATCTTTTCATTTCTTAGTTGGGTGAGGACCAGATCTCATTCCAAGGCCATGAAGAATATCAGTGGTATTAGAACCTTGTTTTCTAACATTAAGTGTGCAATGTTACTTGCCTCTCAAAGGCTAATATTGTTGAAAATAAATCTGGAAGTAACGTATATTTTTCTAAAATTAAAATTAACTTTTTGTCATTAGAAACAAAACACTTGACATTTGGCATTGCATCCAAAGGTCTAAATAATAAGTACTCGCACTTGGCATTTACTGCAGATTTTAGGAATCTTCAAATACCTTTTTCTCACTTGATTCTCAGAACAACCCTGCAAAGTCAGACAGAGGTCTTCAAATTATTGGTCTGATATTCCACACTGCCTCTGGGTGTTCTTTTGAGACAGTCTTTTCACCCAAGAGCGATAGATGTCATGGAAGTGATTTGAGCAAGGGGGGGCAGTGTGAAAAAGTAGAATGTTTTTCTGACATCTCAAAAAAAGACTGAAGGGAGATAAGAAGGAAGCAGGCAGACAGTGTGGAAGCTGGGCTGGCAACAGTGATGGAGAGATATGGGGAGATTCACGACGTAGTTCAGCAGTACAATAAACATGGGCTAGTGAAATAAATCTTGTTAAATTAGTAAAGATTTAGGATAATAAATTTCTTTTATAAGATTCCAAAATAAAGCAACATTTACTTATGTGTTGTAAAATTATGGTGGGTTTTTTTTTTTCTGTTATAATTTTCTGCACTTTCAAATTATCCAAAAATGTCCCAGTATTTCTTTTTCAACCATATAAAAAAACATAATCCAGTTCAAAAATGGGCAGAAAACATGAATAGACATTTTCCTAAAGAAGACATACAGATGGCTAACATACATGAAAAGATGCTCAACATCACTCATCAACAGGGAAATGCAAATCAAAACTCCAATGAGATACCACCTCACACCTATCAGAATGGCTAAAATCAACCACACAAGAAACAACAGATGTTGGCGAGGATGCAGAGAAAGGGGATCCCTCTTACACTACTGGTGGGAATGCAAACTGGTGCAGCCACTCTGAAAAACAGTGTGGAGGTTCCTCAAAAAGTTAAAAATAGAACTACCCTTTGACCCAGCAGTCACACTACTAGGTATTTGCCCAAACAAAAAATACTAATTCAAAGGGATACATGCACCCCAATTTTTATAGCAGTATTATCCACAATAGCCAAATTATGGAAACAGCCCAAGTGCCCACCAACTGATAAACAGATGAAGAAGATATGGTATATATATACAATGGAATGTTACTCAACCACCAAAAAGAATGAAATCTTTCTACTTGCAATGACATGGATGGACCTAGAGAGTTTTATGCTATGGGAAATGTCAGAGGAAGACAAATACCATATGTTTTCATTCATTTAAGATACAAAACAAACAAGCAAAGGGTAAAAACAGAGGGAGGCAAACCAAGAAACAGACTCTTAACTCTAGAGAACAAATTGATGGCTACCCCAGGGGAGGTGGGTGGGGGATGGGTGAAATAGGTGATGGGGATGAAGGAGGGCATTTTTTTGGGGGGGGGGAGGGCACTTGTGATGAGCACCAGGTGTTGTATGGAAGTGTTGAATCACTATACTGTACACTCAAAACTAATGTTAACGGGAATTTAAATAAAAACTTTAAAAGAAAGAAATATGAAGGACACACTTTTCTGTGCAAAGTAAATTAGTTTAATTGAATCCCAAAGTGGTAGATTTTGAAGGCTTTCAGGTCTTAGATTTAAATCTGTGGGCTAGAATAAACAACCCAATTAAACTTCCCCCTCAGGATTCAAAAGATCTGAAAATTGCTCCAGGGGAAGGAGAATTATCTGGACTGGGAACTATACACACAGGCAGGCACCTTATATTTACATACGTACATACATTATATGTGTGTATATAACTGAATAATTTATAAATCTTACTTAATGAAGAAATTTACCAGCGTAATTATGTAATACATTGATTAAAATTAAGCAAATGCTGTCAATGATAAAACAGGTATTTTCAAAATCATATAACACTTTATTATAGGTAACTATGATATTTTTTAATGTTTTTGTTTTTGCTGTTATTTTTGTGTTAGGTCTGACTGGAAAGTAAAACAGAGGTTAGAATCAGTTGTTTGGGAAGTTTATGGAAATGCTGACAAACTGAGATGTCAGAAAAAATTTTACAAATCACTGAGTCAAGAAAGCAAAATGCAATACCGTATCTCTGTACCTACCGAGCCATAAACGTCTGTTTTTTATTCACTGAGAACAGGTTTTGTAACCAATGGGGTCAGTGGCATTAATTGAAAAACCAGACTATTGCCTCACAAGTCCATATGCCCTTTATAACTAACTTCTGAGAAAAGACATGGGATTTTTTCTTCTTTAGTCACCCCTTGGCACTAAAAATTAAGCCTGTTATTAAGAGTTCGATTAGCTTAGAAAAAGAAATATGAACTGTGTTACATGGCATGGAAATAGTTACTCTAAATCTCTAAAGGTTGGAAGTCTAGCTTGTGTAAACCTCTGGCATAAAGTGCTCTCAGTTATGGAGAAAAGGGACAAGGGACTGATAGGTTGGTTAAGACAGGGGAATCGGTAACCATGCAGTCATGTCCCAAGCATCTCTTCTCCTGCTTCCTGGATATAAGGCCTTGGGATCAATCACTTAACCTCTCTAAGCCTCAGTTTTCCCATCTAGAAAATGGTAATAGTAATTCCCAAGTCCATTGGGTTACTGGGAGGATCACAAGTGGTAATACATGTGAAACACTTAGTGCACAGCAGACTCTCAATAAATGTCAATTCTTATTGCATCATCAACATCATCATTAGATGTACTGTCTAGAAAGTACCCCCTTTCTTCTACAAACATGAACAAAGAACTCTTCAAATGCAGTTAAGCAAGGAAATCAACAAGCACATTTCCCTGAAGGAATCACACCTGCATTTCCTATGAACTTCTCCATACATGCCATGGTTGTCAAAGAATAACATATCACACTCTGGCCATTGCAAAGCACTACGCTGGGTGTGAGACATGGGAAAAAGTATCTACTCTGAGGAGCTTACACTGAAAGCTCTAACAACTACATAAGGGGAAAAATAATCATACAAGGTAGATTATACTAAATATTAGATGGATCTAAAGACAGTACTAGGGGCTTTCAGAGGAGGGAGAAATTACTGTGGGCAGGAGGGCTGGGAGGCTTCAAAGGATGTGTGAGGTTTGAGTAAGGGAAGGAGAGGAAAGCATGTCAACAAGGCACAGAGGCCAGGTTGGTAAGGAGACCATCAGGAGGACTGGAGAAGTGCTTCTCAAAGTCTAGTCCCTGGAGCAGCAACATCAGGATCTCCTGGTGTGTTAGTAAGTTCAGACCAGTGTAACAGAATACCATAGACTAGGTGGCATAAACAACAGAAATTTACTTTCTTAAGTTCTGGAGGCTGGAGGTACTGATTGATTTCAGTTTCTGGTGAAAGCCTTCTTCCTACCTTACAGATGGCAGCCATCTCATGGTGTCATCGCATGGTAGAGAGAAAGGGAAGTCTATGGTGGCTGTTCTTATAAGGACACATCCTATTGGGTCAGGACTCCACTCTTCTGACCTCATTTGACTTTAATTACTTCCTCAGAGACCCTGTCTCCAAAGAGAGTCACATTGGAAGTTAGGGCTTCAATAAATGAATATTGGAGGAGGGAGGGGCATAAGCAGTTTATCCATTAATACTTGAGAACTTATTAGTAATGCAAAATCTTGGACCTCACCCCAAGACCTACTGAGTTAGAAACTCCAGAAATAGTGTCCAAAAATCTGTATTTTAACCAGCCCTCTAGGTGATGTAAGAACAACCAGAGTAAAGAGTCCGTAGGGAGGAGTGAATGAACAAGAGATGAAAGAAGTTGGTTGTGGTCAGAACTTGGAGAGCTAGCTTTGAATGTCAGGCCCAGGGATGTGGAGATTGATCTGCAGTCAGTGGGAGGTACAAAAGGAGGGGAGGTCAAACAAGTTAATTTAAAACACTCATGCTATGCTATCTGGTTTTATATAGAAAAGAAGGAAGAAGGGAAGGAAGGAAGCAAGGAAGGAAGGAAGAAAATCTTTAGAAAAACAGTTCTGCATTTTAAACACAGTCTAAATATAGCAATAGCAGAAATAGATGAAGGATGGATATGAGAAATATGAAGGAAGAATCTGTAGGTCATTACAGATAAAGCAAGCGAAGGACAAAGAGTGGTAAACTTAGATAATGCAGATCTATACCACTTACCATTGACCAAAATGTCAAAGTGTAGATGGACAGCTGAGGCATATGATAAATTCAGTTGTATTTATTTCTATAAGTACTAATAATAGGACATAACGTGACTATATTCAGTGGGAAGATGGTAGATATGGTGAAGAGAGCAGTCAGTTCTGAAACTACATTCAGGAGGTAATTATTGAATCCTGGGGAGTGGGTGCAAGCTCTGAGAAAAGACACACAGCAAGGGCGAATGAGCAAACTCATGGGGTAAGCCACCAATCAAAAGAAGGGAAGGGCCTGGAAATACAGGGTGACTATCAGAGCAGGGTAAATATCAGTACCATTTAAACGCTTTGGCTACTAGCTCCCCAAAAGGTCTCTGAGTCTGAGCACTTCTGAAGGGATATGTTTGTAACTCATTGTGAGTCCTCTGGGTAAATCATCATGCTTGTGAATGGGGCCAACTAGGAAAAATGTCAGTTATAGCTGTCACTGCTATTAGCCTGACTCATTGTTAAACAGGATAATGGCCATCAGCACCCTCTGAATGACCTAAGGATGTTAGCCATTTATATGTACTTAAGAAACTCACTCTGAAAGCTGTAAGACAATGATGAAAGAAATTGAAGATGACACATAAATGGAAGGATATCTCATGTTCATGGATTGGAAGACTATTGTTAAAATGCCAATACTACCAAAAGCTATCTTAAGATTCAATGCAATCTCGACCAAGATTCCAGTAGCATTTGTTATGGAAGTAGGAAAAATATACCTAAAATTTATATGGAACCACAAAAGACTCTGAATAGCCAAAGGAATCCTGAGCAAGAACAAAACAGAAGGTATCACAGTCCCTGATTTCAAGCTTATACTATAGAGCTATATGAATCAAAACAGTATGGCACTGGCATAAAACCAGACATATAGACTAATGCAATAGAATCAAGAGCCCAGAAATGAATCCAAGCATATAGAGTCAATTAGTATTTGACAAGAGAGCCAAAAATACTCAATAGAGAAAAGATAGTCTCTTCAATAAATGATGCTAGGATAATTGGATATTCACATGTAAAAAACGTAGCCCACTGATGGGTATTAAGGAGGGCACATATTGCATGGAGCACTGAGTGTTATACGAAAACAATGAATCATGGAACACTACATCAAAAACTGATGTACTGTATGGTGACTAACATAAAATAAAATTAAAAAAAATGAAAATAGAAAACTTTCATACAAAAAATCAAAAATTAACTCAAAATGTATTAAAGACTTAAATGTAAAACCTAAAACCATGAAACACCTAGAAGAACATATAGGAATAAAACTTGATGTGGGCCTTGAAAATAAATATGATACCTAAGGCACAAGCAACAAAATAAAAAATAAATGGGACTACATCAAACTAGACAGCGTTTGTACATCAAAAGAAACCATCAACAAAATGAAAAGATAACATATAGAATGGGCAAAAAGATTTGCAAACCATATATCTGATAAGAGGTTCATATCCAGAATATATAAAGAACTCATACAATTCAAAACCACAATGAGATACAATCTCACCCAAGTCAGAATGGCTAAAATTAACAAGTCAGGAAATGACAGATGTTGGTGAGGATGCGGAGAAAGGGGAACCCTCTTACACTGTTGATGGGAACGCAAGCTGGTGCAGCCACTCTGGAAGACAGTATGGAGGTTCCTCAAAAAGTTGAAAATAGAGCTACCCTACGACTGACCCAGCAATTGCACTACTAGGGATTTACCCCAAAGATACAAATGTAGTGCTCCAAAGGGGCACCTGCTCCTCAATGTTTATAGCAGCATTGTCCACAATAGCCAAGCTATGGAAAGAGCCAAGCTGTCCATCAACAGATGAATGGATAAAGAAGCTGTGGTATATATATACACACACACAATGGAATATTATGCAGCCATCAAAAAAACCCCCAAAACCTTGCCATTTGCAACGACGTGGGTGGAACTAGAGGGTATTAGACTAAGCAAAACAAGTCAATCAGAGAAAGACAATTATCATATGATCTCACTCGTATGTGGAATTTAAGAAACAAAACAGGATCATAGGGGAAGGGAGGGAAAAATAAAACAAGATGAAATCAGAGAGGGAGACAAACCATAAGAGACTCTTAAGCATAGGAAATAAATTGAGGGTTGCTGGAGGGGAGTGGAGTGGGAGGATCGGGTAACTGGGTGCTGGACATTAAGGAGGGCATGTGATGTAATGATCACTGGGTATTATATAAGACTGATGAGTCACTGAACTCTACCTCTGATGCTAATAATATATGTTAATTGAATTTAAATAAAATAATTTTAAAAAGAAAAAAATGATTAAAAATATTTAGGTAGGAGATAATGGCCTACCTTGTTGGCAGTAAGTGTGGAGAACATAGAAAGTTTTGAGAAGTATATAGAAAGGAGCATTGGCAGTCTTGGTTAACTATACATGGATTGCTTGGCAGTAATTTCAGAAAAGAAGAGTATCATTCTCATCATGCCTGAGAGGTAGCAAGTTAAAAATGGGAAAAGCCTGGGTTGTGGAAGGAAAAGTATATTCAATTTTTAGCTCTGCTGCTTATTAGCTATGTGGGCTTGGACTAGTTATTTAACCTCTTGAGTTTGAATTTGTTTCTAAGTAACCCATATTAATGTCACTCTATAATCTAAAGTGTGTGGAAAAAAAAAACTCATACAATTAAATAGAAAAACAAAACAAAAACTAGGCAAACTAAATGAAAAAAACAATCAAAACTAAGACTTGAATAAACATTTGATTAATCAATAAACATTAATTAATTAAAATGAACAAGCATGTAATTAATAAACATTTAATCTGATAATTATTAAATATAAATTAAATATAAATAATTACATATTGAATATAAAATTAAATATAAATAATTAAATATTAAATATTTACTAATTAAACTAAAAAACAATTAAAACTAGAACTTGAATAAACATTAAATTAAATTAATTAAAAACAATTAAAAAACTAGGACTTGAATAAACATTTTTCTGAAGACAATAAGGCCAACAGATATATGAAAAGATACTCAACATCATTAGGGAAATGCAAATTCAAACCACAATGAGTATTAGAATGGCCGTCCTCAAAAAGACAAAAGGTAACAAATGCTAGTGTAGATGTGGAGAAATGAGAACCTTTGTGTGCTCTTGGTGGGATGGTAAGGTGCTATAGCCACCATGGAAAACAGCGGGGAGGATCCTCAAAAAATTAAAAATAGAAATACCATGTGATCCAGCGATCCACTTCTGGGAATATATCCAAAGAAAACAAAACCACTAAGTTGAAAAGATATAACCCCTTACCATGTTCATAGTCCCATTATTTAGAATAGGCAAGGCATGTAAACAACATGTCTGTCCATGGGTACAGAACTTGTGAACACAATGGAATGTTATTCAGTCATAAACAAGATGAGGAAATACTACCATTTAAAACAATATGGATGGAACTTGAAGGTATTATGCTAAATGAAAGAAGTCAGAAAAAGACAAATACTGAATGATCTACTTATATGCGGAATTTAAAACAATAAAAACTCATAGAAAAAGAGATCAGACTTGTGGTTATCAGAGGCTGGTGGGGGAAACCAAGGAAGGGTGTCAAAGGCACAGACTTCTAGTTATAAGATAAATACTAGGGATGTAATGAACAGTATGATGGCTGTAGCTAAAACTGCTATAGGATATATAGGAAAGGTGTTAAGAGAGTAGATCCTAAGAGTTCTCATCACAAAGAGAAACTTTCATTTTTTTCTTCTTTATATTGTATCTGTATGAGATGAATGTTAGCTGAACCTATTATAGTATCATTTCACAATATATATAAATCAAACCGTCATGCTGTACACCTTAAACTTACACAGTGTTATGTGTTAATTATCTCTCAATTAAAAGGGGGAAATGTGTCACCTCACTTAGGGTTTCTATAACCACAAACTTGTGGCTCTTAAACTTTAATGCACATCAGAATCACCTACGGACCCGCTTAAAGTTGCTCATGCCTTAGGTTTGGGGTGTACGGAGTCTCAGAATTTACACTGCGCATTCCTAGGAGCTGCCAATGCTGCTGGTCCAGGAGCCACACTTTGAGAACCACAGTGAAGCCTTACCCAGGGACACTCCCTATAATAAGAGCTATGTGTAGCTAATTCATGGTGTTGACTATAATTTCAGGCATTTTTTTTTTTTTGTAGTAATGTGTTTCCAGGCTGAAACCTCTAGATAAAAGGAATACTTGAAAAGCATTAGAGCTAAGTACAGAGTCAATAAAAATGTTCTTTTCCAAATGAAACCATGTGTTTTACAGCCTTATAGGAAGATCTTTGTGTAGATGGCAAACCAAACAAAACTGAAAGCTAAAATAAAGGAAGCCCTTTTGGAGAGAAAAACAAGAGCACTTCATGCTTGCCAAAGCTGATGTTCGGGTCTATGTATTTTCCTCAGTTTTTTCCCATATTTTAGCTTTCAGTTAAAATGATATTTGCCTTTTTACATATAAAAGGAGGACCTAAAAATTTGATTCCTGCCTGCTATTCCAAACAAAAGGGGTTATTTTCAATTACTTTAGTTTTTGTTCACAAATAATATTATATAAATGATTTAAAGCCAGTTTCTGTGGAAAGGCTTGGCTGTTTACATGTATGTTTACAATGTAAAATTTTATGAACACATTAGGTCCATTTTAGCTCTAAACTGCATTGCTGTCTTGTAGTATGCAGTTATGCCTCATTTCATTTTATTTCCCACTTGAAGTCATTACTTCTCTTGGTTTATAAACACCTTAAAATCTCTTTAATGGAAAAGGCAAAGTAACTTGATAGAGCATCCCCCTCAGCAATAATAACCCCCAAGGTAGAACCAAATTAAACAGAGCAAAACTATAAGCAACATGTCCTACATCATCAAAGAAAGGAAAGAAAATGGTGTTGTGGAAAGGCAAGAAAGGCACTGTGAAGAAATTCAGGAGAGGGGAAGAATAGCCAGATGCTCTGGGGATGGAAAAGAAAGTCAATTTTTCTTTTCTTTTGGAGTAAGCCAATTTGGAAATTAGCAGGTAAAGGTTACAGCTATTTAGATGACAAGGTTAGTGAATTCTAGGCAAACATGGTCTAAATGTCCATTATATAAAGCACACCTGTGTATTCCACTTGATCTTGGTCTGTAGGAGGAATACAAGACTATACCCATTTTCAAATGAGGAGAGAAGTTTCAGGATGATATTGGTGACTTAAAGAGTCACATCGATAAGGTTGGAACTGGGCTCAAATCTAAAGTCTTCCAAGTACAAACACAGGAGGACATTTTCCACTAACCAACGCTTAGACAAAGCTAATTTTCTAAACACTTAGAGCAATTCTATGGACATGTGAGTAAAACCAATTTTGGTCTACAGTCATTATTCTTTGTCATCAGCCTGCCACTGGTTATCCGGTATGAGTAGCCGAATTAAGATATAATAAATTCTAATAGAACCACTTATTCTTCATGTGGATACAATAGTGACAGAGACAGCGAAGTAAGGATATTAATTCAACAGATGTTTGTGTATTACTTAGTATTTGCCCTGGCATTGGGGAATATTTGGGAAATATAGCTGAAAACAGCATTTCCTCCCAATCTTTGGGAAGAGAGGAACTGTAAAAGTGAATGTATAAAAGTAGAATTACATAGATAACTCAGAGATATAACTAGGTTGAACAGACTATTCAAGACATGGATCAGTAATAATTTACCAGGAGCCATTCATTCCTTAATTCGCTTATTCATTCACTCAACACTTAGTCATTCATAGATTCATTTTCACACCAGCATAGCTAGAAACTACCCAGATAATGTGTTTCCTTCCAGAAATCATTTACTACCATTAGAGATTTTATAAGACTACTGATTACGACTCAAACTTAGATTTCAATTTCAGACTGCTGTGTCATGTTGATTTGACACAAATATCTATGAAGTAACATGACAGAATATCAGATGGCAGACTTCGCCTACCAGTACAATTCAAAATCCCATGAAACATTTATATGGCCTGAAGCTTCCTCCATGCTCAGAGTCTACTATGGGAAACAAGGTTTTCTACATCCTTTCCTAATTCCTAAAAACCACCACCAAGCAATTAATACAACTTACTTAAAATGGTATAAAAGGCAATCTGGACAGAGTATAAATTTACAATAATTTTGAAGATTATGTAGTTTTACAACTTCCACATTTAAATAGTAACTTGACAACTAAGGAATTGGGCATCAGTCCTCAAGCCCTCTGTACCACCCCTTTTCTCAGTTTATAGGCATTTCTGTTAGGGTGGGATTCATCCTTGGAGGTAATGATACCCTGCCCCTCCCCTCAGACAATCAAACTTGGAGAGAGGAGGGAAAATAAAGACAAGATGATACTAAGCCTCCTCCATAAAGCTTCCCATTTTCTACTTCTCTACTCTGTACAACCCCTGTAAATACAATGGAAAGCATCTTTTTTTTTTTTATTTTAGGTAAAAATGTAGACCACTTCATGTAAAATATTAATATATTTAATAATAAAATCTTAGAAGGAGAGTCCAATTGGACATATTCTCATGACTGAGTTACCATTTTTTAAGGAAAAGAAGATAATTCATTGTGTATTTGTTATTCTAAGTTTCAGAAGACAATAAAATTGGTCCTGGCACTGACTGTGGATGACACACTTTAGTCTCAGGAAGATGGATTTTGTACCAATTCCTGGATCAGGCAGAATCAAAGGGTAGAAAGTAGAGATCCCTAGGTGTGATGGTTTATCCAACAGCCCTGGAATCCAAAGAGTTATCTGCTCAAATACAAATGAAATGCTAATATATTTTAAATTTGTTTATTTTCTCAAACAAATTGAACTTTCATTTGTAAATATGGTCATATTATTGATTTCCTCAAATCTTGACTTGGCTATTTATTAACTATGTAACAATGGGTAAGTTATTTACTTCTCTATGCCCCAATTCCCTCATCTGTAAAATGAAGATAAGAGTACTCCCAAGTATGCATGGGGAGAAGATTAAATAAATATATGTAAAGCTCTTAAAACAATGCCTAGTACCTAGTAAGTACTTTATAACCAGATTCTTAATTATTAAATTAGTGATATTTTATTGTTTTTGTTTAAATTCACTATGGTAACTCCTTTTCACCACTTACTTTGCTATGAAAACTACATGGAAATGCATTTCCAATCATTCAAGCTATGAGTGGTTTTAGTGATGTAAGCATATAACATTTTTCTCCAGAAATAATTTAAAATTCTTGGACAGCTTCTATTTGATTCATCCTTTGGCTTACTTGAACAGCCTCACTTTTTTGAATGACTTACTTGGTATCGTACAGAAATGTAGCCAAATAATTGAAAAATAATCTCTTACTCATTTTATTAATCACCCGATCTCTTGAAAAATAAAGCTACATGAAGTAGCTGATTTCCACACAGGGTAATGAGTGTTAAATATGAAAATGACTAAAAACTTTCAATGAAAAGAATTCCTTCACTAGCAGTTATAACTGTCTGTTTAGGGTTTGGTTTGAATGTTTTGACTGAACTAACAAGTAATTTTGGTCAACCATCCAACAGGACTAAGTCTAGCTGAATTGGACAGGATTTGAGCTGCGTAGTCTAAAAGTTAAAATTTAAAAATACATGTAAATTCTATTTCACAGATTATATTTACCAAAAAGTTGTGTTTTTAATGCATATGAGATCCTGGCTGGAGAACAAACCCTCCCCCACCTACAGGACCCAGATACTCCACAGTATACCTTCAGGCTACAGTTATTGGGTCTGGCTCTCCACACTAACAGGGTTTGTCTTAGCCCAGGGCTTGGAGTTCTCTGTTTATGAGTCCCACAGATGAATCTGGGGGAAGACATATGGAAGGGGAGGGAAAATTATTAAACCTGGAGAATCAGCTCATCCCTGGGACATTGTAGAAGGGGGTAAGAGAGCCCCACCTGTACGAAATGTAATAATTACAACAAAAATTGGACTTTGGTCTTCTCAGCACTGATAATCTATCGCCTAACACATAACTCAGAATATTGATTGAATACATTAGTGTATAAAGTATTAAGACACTATATCAGAGATATCAAGGGGGATACTAACATTAATGATGATTTCAAGTGTTAGAAAAGCAAATACACTATGTAATTTTTTTATCCTGACTATATAAAAATACTGTTAAGTCTAGCTAATAATATAAGTCATTTTCCACTAGATCTAATTTTCATGGAGCACAATGACTTAAAAAAAATGAGGTATTAGATGTATTCCAGAGAGATAGAGTTTGGCTTAATAGTAGGAACGAGTACTAATCACTGGAGCTATCCAGTAAAGGAATGAGATGCCTTTTTAGGTAGTGATGTCTACCTGGTAGAAAGTAGTTAAGCTAAGACTGGTCAAAACTTTCCAGGTTTATTGTAGAAAGGACTCCTGCAATGAGTGGAAGATTTCAACCTTTACGGTCCTTTTCAATTCTGAGATTCTATGACATTGCTTTGGGATTTTAGAAATTCAGAGTAAAAAACCATGCAGGTCCTGAGTATAGTCCTACAGTTTTATTCCATCTGGAGGTACGTCCATGTACAGGATGTATGATTTGAATAGATTCAAGTACCACTGAATCAAGGGGAAGAAAGCGGCATTAGGAAAGGTTTATTAAAGTTTTCTTAGAAGTCTTTAATTTATGCTGATTTAGCCCAAGAACTGCAAAGTTCAAATTCTAAAAATTGAGTCCATTTCTGTTGATAGGATTTTTACTAAATTTCCTAAATTTTCCCCTCTATTTTTAGAAAGATTTGGCTGCTCCCATGTCAGACACCACTTTAAACATCAACATTCAGCTCCTAAAGCTTATGTCAGAACATTCATACATACAGCATTTGTCATGAAGCAGGCACTCAGTAAATGTTTTCTTTATGGTAGTGAGGCCACCCTTTGAGAGGATGCACATATATGCTTAGGTTATTAGGCTGCTAGGCTAAATAGAATGGCAGAGTCATTCTACTTAAGACCTACCAGGTAAAGAAGGGCTCATCGTTTCCCAGTTGTTCTTGTGGGTGATACAGAGGATATAAGGGGAAAAAATACAGAACCAAAATATAGCCTATGTGGTCAAATTCATTTAGGGACCTGGGCTTAAAATTGGAAGTTAAGCAGTTTCTTCTAATTTTTAATTTTCTAATGTGCCTTGTGGGGTGGACATAGTGTATGATATTTCCACATATATTTGTTTATGGAAGTCTCTTATTTATAAAACCCTTTTGGTATAGATGATTCATAATGCCATTTGTAAGTATTGATTAGTCTAAAACATATGCATGTATGCATGAATTTGAAGTAAGAGTTTGTTTTCCTTCAAAAATGACAGTAGGGGTATTTGCCTGTTTTGTTCATTTCTATACTCCTGGTGTCTGGTGCTCAATAAATATTTAATGAATGAAAAAAAACAGTAATTGTGCTACTGCAAAAACAAAACAAAAAAACAAAATAGTCTATTCTATTGTTCTTCTCACCTTCCCACTTCTTCCCAATTAACCCCCTCATATAATATTCATCAGACCTTACAGGAATAGCAGATTTTAGAGTTTATCAAATATATCTGTATTCTTGATCTTACTTTATCCTCACAGAAACACGGGTAGAGAAATATTATCATTCCTATCTTATCAGAGAGGTTAAAGTCTCACTCAAAGTCACGTCATTATTAACGAGGACATAAAACCCTGTTTCAAATTCCATATCGAGGACTTTCTCTACTAAACATGAGCATTTATGCCAGTGTCAGAGGTACAAGCAAGAAAAGATAAAGCCTTGGGGCGCCTGGGTGGCTCAGTCGTTAAGCGTCTGCCTTCGGCTCAGGTCATGATCCCAGGGTCCTGGGATCGGGCCCCGCGTCGGGCCCCGCATTGGGCTCCCTGCTCAGCGGGAAGCATGCCTCTCCCTCTCCCACTCCCCCTGCTCATGTTCCTGCTCTCGCTATCTCTGCCTCTGTGAAATAAATAAATAAATAATCTTTAAAAAAAAAAAAGAAAAGATAAAGCCTCAGCTGTTTCCTCTGCATTTGACTTCTTTTGCTTTGACTTAGTATCTTTTATAAATCTGTGATGTAATTTATATTTCCTCAGTATCTCCTTGTAAGTGTTGTTACTATTTTTATCTGTAGTAGTATAAAAGGTAAGAATCTTTTCTCTAATTCTGGTAACTGTCCAAGTTTTGAAAAAATAAGTTTCTCCAGTGATACTTGACCACTGTGGATCCAGGATCCTGGAAGAACCTCAAGAGAGCAATTGTTCCTACAGTCAAATATTTAAACTACCCAAAACACATGGTTGTCTCCTTTTAAAAATCTCCTTTAGGTAGTCAAGTTCTGGTCAAGTTCTCTAGGCATGTGTTAACTCTTTTTTATGTATGTTTCTGCCCTCTATGGAAATGAAGGGCATCTGGTCTTTTCTTCCTCAGTATTACCTGTAACTAAAGAAAAATATGGTCTTCCTCTCATTCTTTCTTTCCTGCCTCTCCCCAACCATTGCAAGTATACCTGGAGAGAACAATAATTATCTCTACTATTTAAGTTAGACACCTTGAAAAGATTAACTTCCTCTCCCGCCTTTAACATGATTGTTTTTAGAAAGAGATTTCATAGATGTAATTTAGCAAGCATAGGATCATTTACTAACCCCTTATTCTACTAAGTGCTTTAGCCGAAAAGAATAACGGGTACCATTCCTACTCCAAAGTAGTCTTGATCTAATTTGCCAGAGCATAATAGGTAAACATGGGACTATAAGAGTGTCATTTCAAAGCAGCACACATTAGTGTGGGAACAGCAAGCCCTGGCCTGTTCCTCGATCTCCTTAGAGTGAGACCTCTATGAATTCCAGAAGAATAGAGTTGTTATCCATGGAACACTGTGTGATAAAGCAAAGTCTAGGGAGGGATATTCATGGAGGCCTATGATTTAGAGAAGAAAAAGGGATCTTCTGTGAACACAAAATGGTATCACCAAACTCAAAGAGGTAGAAACAAGCAGGCTATGTTCAGGGCAAGAGGCAGTAGGTCAGACTGGAACAGAAGGATTACTTTGAGGGTAAGATGAGCTCAGGTAGATGAGATTAGATTACAGGAGGCCTTTTAGATTTCTTTGTCCATATAGTACTTTCATATTGCTGAATGCATAGTAATTGTAACATCTGAATACTCGACTACAATTCACTTTTTTGGTGCCGACTTTTTCAGGTGTTTATTGATAAAACAACATTTCTGAGTTATGAAACATCCATCTCACCTAATCGGGTTTTTATTTCCTTACTATACAAAAGAAGCATTTGTTACTCTTAAAAAATTATCTATTTTATACCTTAAGAGATTCAGTAGTTTTATCATTTATTCATTCTTGGGACTAATGTAAGCTAAGTGTTTATCATGAACCGTGTTTATCATGAACCAAGCATTGCACTAGATATTGGTGACACAGCATTAAAGACTTCAGCCCCTACTCTCAGTAATCCACAGTCTAATGGCTTAGGTTAGATTAGAATGAACTACTGCTTTCTTCCTACTAATTAATTCTTCAATTCCAAAGAACACTTGGCATGTCACGCAGTGGATAGGAGTAAAATCAGTCAAATAAGTAACAAACATATTTTGATGATTTCTGTGTGAGGAACCCTGCTAGATGCTACAGGGAATCTAAAGTACAGTATAGCAGGGTTTCTAACATCAAGGAGAAGAAAACCTCCTAGGTGAACTGGCCACAAACATAGACAGTCTGCAGGAGGCCTATCAAAGCATCATAGGACAGGAAGAAAAGAAAGACAAAAAGCAGGCAAAGTGGTGTAGCAACTGTCTGATTTACATCAGTGTCTTCTACAGGCAGCTCATAAGAAGTAACTTTGACTTTTATTGACTAGGTCAACAGGAAAAGGCATTGAAGTTTTGGTGATCACAGAGAGAATGAGGCTACCTCATTCTGATCATTACCAGTATGCTCCTTCATTCTGGGGGCATGGTTGAACAATCCAGACATTTATCTCACTTCCCTCCAACCTCCACACCCTAAAGGAGTTTTGTCAGTGCTGCTGAATCTAACAATAGGAAAGAGGAAATAAAATCATCAGGTATCAGCCTTGGGCCTCCAGTATTCATCAAAACCCTGATCCCCCTCAGCATGGAGAAGTGGAAGTAGAAAAAGGCAAGCAAAGAGCAAGGGTGAGAATGGCCTGTTATTTACAAACTATTGCAGTGATTTCTAGTCCTCCCCTCCCACTGCCCCATCTGAGAAGAACGAGGGGACTGACGTGCACAGTCCCCCCACCTCACTTCTCCTGGGATCCTATAGCCAGCCCCCAGTCTTCTCTTTCTGCCTTCCTCACTAGCATCTTCCTTCACTGGTTCACCCTGCCTACAGTCAACAGGAAACCCTTTTTCTATCAATTAACAGCTATGGAGAAGAGATCAGCTTCTTACTGCCCTCAGAGGACCAAGAAAGCATCCAAAGGAAGCAAAGCTCTAAATGATTTCCATGGAGCTTTGCAACCTGATGGTATAGGTGATAACTTTACTTCTGAAACACCTCAATTATCATAATAGCTCTTTAACACACTACTCAGAGTAATAAAAACAAATTGTTTCTAGTTTTTGATGAAAATAGATTAATTTCACTGGGCTGACAGGGAAAAGGTTAAAAAGCAAGTTAAGAGTAGGAAGAAAATCCTACCACCCCTAGCCAATCTCATAGGAATGAGACAGCACCATACTAACTTCAAATAGGTATTTTAGTATTTTATTTTTAGATTTATTATCAATAGATGCTAATGTTTTTTAGGTATTTTTTACCTTCTTACTGTAAAATAGATACAGAGAACAGCATTAAAAAATGTAAAGACAAAATTAAGGTCAACAAAGAGAATTTGCCAGCCCCTGCAGAAGTTTCCCCATGTGCCCTGTCTCAGTTACACCTCCATCCTCCTTCCAGAGGTAACCACTGTTCCTACTTTTATAATCACTCCCTTGCATGTCTTTATAGTTTTATACCCAAGAGTATCTTTAAACACCAGAGTTTCATCTTGTCATTCTTTTTAAGTTGACGGCTTTTAAGTCCCTTTAATTTATAGGTTCCTCCTCCATCTCTTTGTTGTCTTCACAATTTGTCTTTTGAAGAACATATATTGCTAGATTGTAGAATCTCCCAGTCTGGATTTACCTGATTGAGGATGTAGACTGTGATTCAGCATACCCTTCTATGTTCCTGCAAATTGGCCACTGGGTCCAGAGGCTTCACTGAACTTGAGTTCCATTCCTTAGGCCAAAGACAGGTGGAATCAGGGTGGAGAGTGCATAGGGGCTAGGTTGCTCCTGCCCTTTGGTCCTTACTCTGTTCCTCATGCACTCACCTGTTCTTGGATTTAGCAAATCCCCTCCAAATTTCAACTGCTATCTCAAATTGTCCCTCAGGACCTTCCCATAAGAATCTGTTGGCTGTGTTGGGGTTCTCTGGTTCTCAAGTCTGTCAGATGTTCCCATGCTTCTCCAGTTACACAGAGGCCTCACGGCTGTTGGTGGTGCCTCCTGCATCCATCTTTATGTATAGGGGTTCATAGGGCTACCTTAGCACCTGTTTCATGGTAGATGTTTTACTTAGGTTTTCGTTTCAGCCCTTGGGCATTTGTGGATTTAGGAAGACCCCAAAACTAGGCTGCCACTTTCTCAGCCACCTTTCCAGAATTCTGTTACTGATTTTTTTCATCATATTGAATACATTTTTGAAGGAATAGATTCTTGAATTTTTAATGAGAAAAATATTTCATATTCCAAAAGTCACTTTACTGGCCACTTTGAAAGAACATGCTTGTTCTGTATATTGAGAAATGCTTTTCTGGTTATCATTCCATAGTTAAATTGATGCCAGAACCCTGTTTGTAGCATTGTACTCTTTCTTAGCCATAAACAGAAAATCACACATCCTGGCCCAGATCTATAGTCATTGCCACTCCAAACCCCTTCCTACGTGGATGGTAAAAATACAAAATACTTTCTGTTTAAATAGACCCTGTTGAAAGTTCACTCCTGAACATGACTTTTCTCTACCTGACGTCCTGAACACAGCATTTCCACTGTCATTATTACCAAATCTAAGTGCTGATCCCCACTTATTCTAAACTTTGATCTCTTCTCACCACAGAGCTTCATATCCAGGTTTCCAGACCTTTGAACTACTTCTGATGCTTCAACCCTCAGCTTATTGATCTGAGACGTGGAGCCCTGCCCATCTCTTTATTGAGTTGGCTTTTTCTTAATTCTACACTAGACTGGCTGGCCCCCATTGTTATCAATATCCTGGCATTATATACATCATATTGTATATTATAGTGTCTGATTTTTTTCTAATAACATTATATAACAGCTTTATGCATCAATAAACATCTCTAAGAGTGAAAGTCTTAAAGAAATGCAGTTTCCCATCATATAGATGGGCTACACCATATTTAACCATGGGTCTAATTCTTATAGTAGGATATTTTCAATTATTTTTCAAGAAAGGCAACTACAAGTTTAAAATTGCAGTAATTCTTAAAAAAAAAAAAGTCATGGCTAAAATACCTCCAAGTTTAGGTGCAGATTTGCTGATACACGCTTTATTTTGACTGTGGCTGTATAAGTCTTTGGGATCACTACTATCTCTATCCTGAAGGTGTTCCCCTGACTCTCCAATTCTGTGGAAGCTCTAGTTCTAAATCTTGATTCCAGAAAATAAGTGAGAGCAGGCTTCTCTTTGATCTTTCATCTCTAAAGTCCTCCTTAGACCATGTTATTTCTGGTGAGATAATATTCTCATTCAACACCTCCTTCCATTGCCAGCAAAGGGCAAGTCCTATGGCAGCAGTGTCCTGGAGGACATTGAGTTGATGCATACAGATGCTATTATTTTGAGAGGTCACTGAAGAGAAATGTCATAAGAGCATGAGAAATATCAAACAAAATGGAGCCTTCCCTATGCCTTAAGAAAAAGTAGAGGCTAAAGCCTAATAAATGATCCAAACCTAAGGCCTACCTAAATCTGAAACAGCTTTGTTCTCTATGTTGATGGGTTATGTCCTCATCTCCAAAAGAGGCTGCATCCGTAGGGAAACTTGTCAGGGGTTTGTTCCCAGCTGGGGTTAGGACTCACTGCCTGAGACACAGGCACAGAAGGCTGCTGGGTAGTGAAGCTGGAGGGAGATGCCATCAGTGGGAAACTCAGAGACACGAGTCAACAGTGGTTCCCAAGGAAGGGTCAAACAATCTGCATCCAGTGCCTGTCAGCAAAGCATCATCTTCCATCCCTAGTTTGGATCAGATGACTGACATCTAATAGGGGCCACTATTAGGGAAAGGGCAGCTAAATGGTGCAGAATAAGATCACTGAAATTGGACTTCGATGTTCAGCTTCTGAACCAGGCACTAGATGAAGCTTTCCTCTTTGAGCCAGTTCACCCCAAGTCTCAGTTAAGTGTCCTCTTGTGTGCTCCCCATCTTTCCTCTCATTGCCCAAATCTCACTAGCTTGTGAGTGCCTATCTACTTTAACACCTCTCCTTGACCCTGTGAGCTCCTACAAAGGTTTGTGTTTCTCACTTGGGAGCCGCTCTATCTGTAGTTCCCAACCTTGGCAGAACCAAAACCACCTACACAACTTTTAAAATGTATAAATGCTGGAGCTCCACCCCAGAGATTCTATTGGCTTGGAATAGAGTCCATATCTATGCTTTTAAAGGTTCTCAGATGTTTCTGATGTACAGCACAGTAGGTGGGAATCATGGACTTAAACCACTTTTAGTGCCTGAGATATATGTCTGATGGGTGCCTGAATGAATGAATAAATGACTCAATGCTAGTTTCAATCAATTAGGATGCAGCTAGAACAGGGTAGGAACTGGTCAGTCCCATGTAACTCCAAGGCTTAAATACTTTGCAAGCAACATGCTTCTTCTCTTTCTCCTGATTAAGGGGCAAAATTCAGGAACATTTCTCCTGAGTGTAAACATTATTCATGGACACTGGGTCAGTACTGCCTGAAACTGCTGATAACAAGTTTTTGCAGATAGGGAGAATAAAACAGAGCTGGTTGCTGTGCCCTGGGCAGAGTGTGGTCTCTCTCTTCTTTGGAAAGCATAGGTCATCTGCCTGCAAGACAACTGTGTGTCATTGCTGGGCTGTTTCCCCTCTTGTGAAAAGACTTTTTTTTTTTTTTAATTTTACTATAAAAGATAAGTACATTTATTAAGCAAATATATTCTATTGTTATTTAGTATTATTACAGAAATTGTGGTCTTCCAGACCACAGATTACATTTCTCTGATTGACCACATGGTTGAGTCATCTTGCTTTCAACACAAATTTGAGCAAGGACCTAAGGCTTAGAGTTTTATTCAGAATGAGAATAGGATACGATGAACCTTGTAAAGTTTTGCAAGTGTTCACAAGAGACATTATAATTTTAAAGAGTTTGTTTACAAATTTAAGAATGTATGTGTTCCATGTTCAGTCAGTAGATCATATCAAAGGTTGTATGTCACTCAAATACTACCATAGGAATTACCATAGGATATACTATAGAATCTTATGAACCATTTGTGAATTCCTCAGGGGAACCCACTTTGTCATTTTGTCAGCTTTAATTAAAAAAAAAAAAAAAAGGTAAACTTTAGCTACTCAAATGCCTTACCTAGACCCAGAATTCTGAATGCATATGCTTTTGAGGAGACTATACTGTAGAGAAAATGTTAGCCACCAGCATTTACTGAGCATTTATTATGTGCTAGGCATTCCACAAAGTATTTTATATTGTTCAGTCTTCACAGTAACACTATGAAGTAAATACTGTTATTATCCCATTTTTTCAGATGAAGAACCAAGGATAGAGAGATTGAGGAACTTCTCAAAATCACACCCTAAGTTAGGAGCTGGATTGTTCTAGCATCTGACTCCAGAGCCTGTGTTCTTGTACTTTCTCTGTATTCCATTACTGAGCCCCTACCATGTTCATGGCACTGGGGTAGGCATTGCAGTTAATATAGAGGAATGTATTAAAGTCCCTTGTCCTTAGGAAGTTTATAGTTTACTAAATTGGAAATATCAGCAGTTTGTATTCAAGTAACTATAATCAAAGTAAAAACTATTAAGAGCTTTAAAAGAATTATAAATGAAGTTGTATCAGAGGAGAAACTTTCCTGGTAGAGTGGTCAAGGAGGGCTTCATGCAGAAGATGGCATTTGACTTCAGCCTCAGATGATGGATGGATGGATTTTTAGGGCAGTGGTGTCCAGTTTTATGGCAAATTCTGCATTATGAAGGCAACCAGTGGTTGGCTATGATAGAGGTCTAATCCTAAATAGTTTAAACAAGAATGGGAATGAATTATAAGAATGCTAGCAAGTCTCAAGTTAGAACCAAGCCACAGGACACAGGGATGTACTATGGGCCATGGGCCATGGAAATTACTAGAATCCAGTATTTAAACTCCTTCAGGACATAGTCTCTTATCTGTGTTTCTCCATGCATGCTTGCCCTTTATCAGAGTCAGATTTAATGTTTTCTTTGTAAAGAAAAATAATTTTTAATGTACCCAACCTGGGAGTTCCTTAACATTGTTTGAACTTACCAAGTTTTTACAGTGATATAGTTGTAAAGAATACAGTTTGGGGGAATTATTTCTGAAGCTCCTTGCTTTGTTCCTGATGGCTTCAGACAAACAGTTGATTTTGTATTTTTATGTGTGTTTACTTCAAAACTTAAAGTCCCCTCAAAAATATGTATTCTACCTTCATTCTTTAGAAAAAAAAAAAATCTCTTCACTTGTCAGATGAAGTTCAAGGTTTGGGAAGAAAATAAGCATTACCAAAGAGTAGATGTTTAAATAATTGTGCTAAAATCAAATCAATGTATTCCAGATATTTGCCTTTACAACAACTCATTTTTGCTCTAAATAAATATTAAGAACACATAGAATACCCCTTAAATAAAGCTTCATGAAAATTAAAAAATATACTGTTTAGGCATGCATACGTAAGTGATAACACCACAAACAAAAAGTCAAACACATACTGCATGACATTGCCACCCAGGGGCTGGGGACAGAGCTAGAGTGAATAACAACACAGAGGGAGGAATAAGTTGTTAGAGATGTTCTATTTCTTGGGGATGATTGTTCGGTGTGTAGGTGATTGTTGTATTACCCAAGTAAGTAAAAGATTTAAAACAGAAAAAATAAAAATAAATGAGTTTTTAAAACAAAAAATAGATCATTTTACCCAAATTAAAATGAAAGAATGTAAAGGAATTAACATTTATAAGCACCTAATATGTGTTAGACAGTGAGTTCAGTTCCAGAGATAAAGAAACTGAGTCTCAAAGATGGTAAAATGATTGCCAAGGCCACAGCTAGAAAATGCCAGAGGTAGGATTCAAACCCAAATCTTTCAGATTACAAAAATAGTATCTTCAAATACAGTTAGTTATTATTTTGAAGATTTTGTTTGACAGAGAGTGAGAGAAGTAGTGAGAGAGAGAAAGAGAGCACAAGCAGAGGGAGTGGCAGGCAGAGGGAGAGGGAGAAGCAGACTCCTCACTGAGCAGGGAGCCTGATGTGGGCTCAATCCCAGGACCCCGGGATCATGATCTGAGCTGAAGGCAGACGCTTAACTGACTGAGCCACCCAGATGACCTTCAAATACAGTTATTTAAGTATATATTTTATTCCACTTATCTGAAGGTAAGGGATGTAATGCACTCATCTCATGGACTGTTCCCCTCACAACATCTAGCAGAGTGGCAGATTTTATAAATTAATTACCAAATGAAAAAATTATTTTATTTATTTTTAAAATGTGTAAGGTAACTCAGTTTTTACACATTCCAGATTTTGATGTTTAAAGTCTTATTCAGTACTGTATAATGATTAATAAGCCAAAAAAAAAAAAAAAAAGCAAGAAGAAGAAGAAAAGGAATTGCGGTGGGGGGGGGGGTTCTTTCATTAAGTTCCTTATGTTCACTCTATCTGTTGGGAAGTGGAACCGTAAGTATTCTCTTATTTCTGTTTGACAAATGTTATTTATTCTGTCCATTACAGTTCCTTCTATCTTGTTATGTTATCCTTGCTGCATTACATTAGATTAGACCAGTTCCTGATGAAAAGGTCAGAGCCACGCATAACCAAGGCCTGTTGCCTTTTCTGCAAAGGACTTAATTTGTGTACACCTGCCTCCTTCAGAGTAACTGCTCCAAAGTGATAGTGATGTTACATTTTACTATTTCAACACCAGTCTCTATTTCTTCAGTCTTTTGGCCTGCAATAAAGTCTTCTTTATTAAATGAACCCTCAGGCTGTGACCTACTATTGGTAACTATGGTCATATCTTGGATCTCTCCATTATCCCTAGCAAAACTGAATTTTAATGGTTTTTACTGCAGCTTTAGAATATTCTGCTGGGTGAGCATTCTTGACTGATTACCCTAAGGAAGTGAGCACTGTCTTCTGCTGTCATCCAGGTATCTATTACCAGATCACTGCGGACACGGATCCATCTACCCATCAAAGCGTATTACTAATTTTCCTCTCAACACTGTTCAGTTACTTGCTCACATGCTGCATTCAGCAATTTGTTCATGATATCTGCTTGGCAGGGTGGATAACATCCTGGTCAAAATGACAGCCACATCAGTAAAGCGTGTACTCTCTTTGTTAGGGAAAGCCCAGGATTCTAAGTCAGTGAACTGAACTCATCATCTTCATTTTCCTACTCTGTTTCTTTTTATATATGGAAACATTTTAATTAACAAGGGGTAGATGCTCACTAAAATCAAATCAGGTAATTTGAAAGTGTATGATGTAAGAGCTAATACACTTTGCTGATTCTATCCATTTATTCTCCCATTCAGTCATACACATATAAAACTTATATTCTTTCTTCCTGCCACCATGTAACTGGATAATGTGTATACTTTTAGGCTATTTGATTTTTCATCCATATCTTTTCATAACTTATATACAGATTTTACTCTTTTAGTGCAGATTCATATTTCATAATAAAATATGATTATATTCCCTGTTTACTACTTATAAACTATATAGGTTGTATCTAATTTTTTGACCATTATAAAAATATTTCCATTAGTATCTTTAGTCATACATGTCTTTGTATATTTATGCAAGTATTTCTGTAAGACAGATTCATAGAAGAAAAGAAATTGAAGATTTCTTCAATAGAAAAAAGGAAATTGCTAGGTCAAAGGAGATGACTGGTGTAATATTTTAAGAAACAACCACAGTAATAGGAAAGACTTTCTATATGCCACGTACTTTTGTTAAGTCCCTTACAGGTGATAATGCATTTAAGCTTTGTAACATTTGAATGGGGCAAGTACTACTATCATTTCTGTTTTAAAAATGAGGTAATTAAAGCACAGAGAGACTAAGTAACTTGCCCAAGGTCACCCAGCTAATATGTGGTGGAGCCTGCATTCAAATCCAGGTAACATGGCCCAGAGACTGAGCTCTTACCTTCTATGCACACTGCCTCATAACAACTTTGCATCTCTAAAACTTACTTTCCAATTGATGTTTTTTTACATCAAAAATCCTACCTGCTTTGTCAATAGCAGATATTATCAAACATTTTAGACAATTATAGTTTTTTTTAATTTAACATTGAAACTATTTTAATATTGGTGTAACTTCATGGTGCAGTAAAGTTTGGTAGGAGAGAAAACAGGAATACACGATAAGGCAGACTATTTTCAATTGCCAAAATGGGTGGTATGAATAAGAATGCAGAAGTGGCTCCATGTGACAGTAAATAACATACTGGAGTGACGGGGAAAGCCATGGAGGGATGGCAAAGCTTGAGCGGGGCAGGGTTTGAATACACGCTTGTGAAAAGGGATATTGCTGAGTGTAGTGATAGAGAAATTTGATTATAATTAATGGGGGCAGAATTTCTAAAGCCAAGAGTTACTTAGGGAATTTAGAATTTCCTGTCAAAGCAACAGGATCCCTTGGTTTTCAGAGGAGAAGAGTCACAGGATGGAATTTGTAACTTGGGAAGCTTAGTCCTGCTAAGTTATATAAAATGCAATAGAAATACATGAAAGCAAGGTGACTTCTTGGAAGGTGACATAGCTATCTAGATGTGGTGAGAAGGTCCAAAACTAACAGAGTAGCATGTTGAAGCAGAGATTGAATCAAATAAACTATATAAAGAGTAACAGACAAGATTTAGTTATTAGGATCAGTGAACAAAGCAGAGGGAAAGTCCCATGTTTTTTTTGTTGTTGTTGTTGTTTTGTTTTTATTATGTCATGGGGTTTTAAATGATTTGAGCTTGGATGGCAGGAAGAGTGGTGTTATCAAGGTTGGAAAAGGAGAAGTTGCCAACTGGAGGAGGTGTAAGAACACTGTAAGTTAACTCTGGAGGAACTTGTAGGAATCCTGAGAGATTCAGCTATTTATAATCTCTATCAAACTCTTCTGTAAAAATATATGGATGTATTATTTCAAACCTCTATAACCAGGAGTTTAAAATCCCTATTTATTGACAAATTTTGTGTTTTAACCAACATTAAATCAAACTTCCTTGATATGAGTTTTAAAACCTTGTTTTAACTAGCTTTATTTTATTTTGATTATGAAGGTAACATATGCATATCAGAAAATAATAGAAAATACAGAACAGTATAAAGAAAGGAAAAGATTACTTAGAAACTATTAACCTTTTGATATTCATCTTATATTTGTTAGAAATACCTCAGGAGCTTTATATGCACTTACGTATCCTTTCCATATAGTATTTCAAGCTAAGTATTTTACATGGTATTATCAGCTCTTTACCACTATGTCATACTTATATCCAATCACATAGATGATATTCGTAATTTGTGTCTTCCCCAATTACAAAATACTTACATTTATTTCTCAATATTCAATAAATATTTTAAACATTTAACATTCCCATGTAAATTATCTTATGTATTTAGAATTACATTTTGAATAGAATTCCATTATGAAAATATTAAACCCAAAGTTATGAATATCTAGAAAGCATGTAATACCTAAGTATTTTTCCAATGCAAGTTTGTTCCAACTTCCACTCCCATCAAAGCAGATTATAATTTTAGAATTTTTACTAAATCTCTAGCATTTGAATTTCTCTTTGTGAATTGTCTGGTTATGACCTATATTCAGTTACTTACTGGCATCTTAGGGTTTATCAATTTGTATGATTGCTTTATAAATTAAGGAGAGTAAATTTCTGTAAATTGTTGTAAACATTTTCTCAGGTGATTACTTGCCTCTGATGTCTTTTGACCTACAGATGTTTTCAATGTGTTTTCATCTGTGATTTATTTCTTTAAGTCCAAGGCATCTTTCCACATGCAAATATCAAACAAAAATTTATATATATTGTATTCTTATTTTAGTTTGATTTTTCAATTTTAACTTTTTTAATATATCAGAATTTGTCTTTGGTATATGACATATGGTGAGGATGTAAATTAAACTTTTTCCCCCCAGTAGTAGCCAATTCTTCCACCAATTATTGAGTCATCTTCCCCTTTCCCACCAATGATCCCTTTGCCATTGATATCTTAATTAAATTGGAATTCTGTTTCCAGACCTCTTACCCTATTCTGTCTACTTACAGTCCAGATTTAGACCAATTTAATTACTGTGACTTAATAAAATGCTTTATTTTTCTCTTTAAATATGTTCTTAGTTACTTCATTTAATAAGTTGTGATCAGATCTTAGTTCCTTTTAATAAGTTCTGCTTTTAATAAGTTCTTAGTTTCTATTAGAAATGCATTTCCAAATGGGCTTTGGTTTCTGTAAAAAATATATATATATTTTAAAAGCTTTGGGATTCTGATTAGAATTGCAGTAAATCTATAACTAAATATGCAAAAAAGTGACATCCTTAATGTATTTTATCTTAATGTTAGAGAGATATTTTTCTCTTATTTATAATTATCCTTTTATGCTTGAATCAAATTTCATGGTTTTATCACATTTTAATTAGGTTTATTTCAGGATACACACACACACACACACACACACACACACATTTATTTTGCTGCTTTGAGAATGTTATATATTGTCATCCAAAATCATGTAACTATTTGTTTATGATTTTTATCTCTTATCAAGTTAATTCAAGAGACTCTCTTAAAATAATTTTTGAATTACATTTTTTTTTACAAGTGTAGTATTGCAAAAAAAAAAAAAATGTTGCCATTTCTAAGAGCCAAACTATATTTTCTATTTTTTAAATCATTGCCTTCAGGGGAGCCTGGGTGGCTCAGTTGGTTAAGTGTCTGCCTTTGGCTCAGGTCATGATCCTGGGGTCCTGGGACTGAGCCCCTCATTGGTCTCTCTGCTCAGCAGGAGCCTGCTTCTCCCTCTCACTCTGCCTGCCACTCTGCCTACTTGTGCTCTCTCTCTAATAAATAAATAAAATCTTTAAAAAAAAATCATTGCCTTCTTATGAATTTTCAGATCACTGTATTTATTCTCATTTTGTTCCCAATTTTAAAAGGAGGTTTCTAATAATTAATATATGGGTATGATATTGGTTATTGTTTTAAAAGGAATATTCTTTATCACATTTAGAAACCATGCCTAAAATCTGAATTATGTAAGTTTTTATCATGATTGGGCCCTAAAATTTATCAAATGTTTTTTCAGAATTTACAAGGTAATTTTTTAGTTATATTTATTATGATTATAGTTTAAACAAACCTTTCTAGTTAAAATAAACTGTGCTTGGTGAAAGGGTTGTATTTTATCAGTATTTCATTTAGCTTTTATAGTTATATGTACAAATTAGTTTCATGGGGTTCTCTTTACATACTGTCCCTGTTAAGTTTTTATCTCAAGGTTATAGACACGTAAAATTAATTAGGGAGATTATGTTCTTCTCTACTCAAAAACAGAATGGAAAAAGAAAAAAAAACTTATAAGCAGATATTATTTACATATAAGGCATAAGCAAATCTATAAACTATTAGAATAAGAAGTTTTAACAAGATCGCTCCTTACAAAATCAACATACAGCCTCAACAGCATTCCTTTGCACATGAATAGCCAATTAGAATATGAAATTTAAAAAATCATTTAAAATCACAACAAAACAATTAAAATACCTACAAGTAAATTTGGTAAAAAATGTATAAAACCTCTAGGAAAAAAAAATTGAAATTTTATTCAAGGTAAGACATAAATAAATGAGTAAATGGAGAGAAGTACCGTGCTCATGTACTGTACAATGGTATCGTCAAGTTCCCAATAAATCTACAAGTTCAGTGCAATGCTGATCAAAATCTCAACAGGAGACATAAAAAAAATGGCTATTGAAACTGTGTTGCTATTTTGTTGCTTCATTTGCTATAGCAAAATATTGGAAACAGCCTAAATAATCATTAATAGGGGAGTACATGAATAAATAATGGTCTATTCATAAAATGATACAGAGGTTATAAATGAATGAACTATAGTAACATTTACTAAACCTCTAAAACCATATTGAGTGAAATAAAGCAAGATATAAAATCATACTCAGATCCATTTATAAATATTTTTAAATGTACTAAATAATATATATAATTATAAATGCATAGTATTTATGGATTGATCAATAAAAGTATAAAACATTTAAGGAATAAGCTCTGAATCCATGGTAATGGAGAATAGGGACGGGAAGAAATATTCTTGGGCTCTCAACTGTTTCTATAATACTTTCTCTCTTTAAAAGCTGCAAATCAAAATAGAGATGTAGATCACGATAAAACTCCAAGGTTATAAAACCAGTTTATCATTTATAGTTATTCTTTAGAACCTAAAACTTGCACTTTAAGCATTATTCTTAACCTTTCTTTAAAATTTTGTAACTATGTGTATTTGGCAAAAATGTATTGAGTACCTCCTATGTATTGGGCATGGTGTTAGGCACTAAAGATCTGTGACCAGGGCAAAGGTAATTTCCTCACAGAGCTTATATTTTGGTGGGCAAGACAGACTAGAAGCACATAAATAAAGTAATGCAACATTAAAGAAGTGCTGTAAAAAAAAAAAAAAGGTAAAAACTCTGTCACAATTTCCTAGTGTTTCATCTGTTTTAAGAATGACGGCAGTTCCCCAGAGAGACTTGGTGGGGAGTGGTTGTTGACTAGTTACCATGTTGCTCTCTTTGTTTGTTATATTTGATAATTTTCATGTTTTTCTTTCTATGAATCTTCACATAGTGTAAAAACGTCAGGGAACTTCAGATGTGGTTTTGTAGACTTTCTCTATAAGTTTAAATGTTTCTCCCCAGGATTTGTCTTTTTATTCTTCTTTCACTATTGCTTGTGTCTTGTCATTTTATTTTAATACAATATTGAATAGAACTTGGGCTACTGCTAATACCCACAACCCCAAACTCCCAAAATCCCTATAATTAAGAAACTGCCATGATCATCTTTAAGCAACTACAAAGCAAATTTTACACTCCATAATCAATTAACAGAATTTAAGTACTTAAATTCACGATTTTCCTGCAAAGATGGCAATTTGTCTCTGTTACTATTATATTACAAGAAGAGAATATTTCTGTAGATTAGAAGCCAGGCATAGATCAATATCCATTTAGTTTGATAAGGAAAATCTCCGTTGAGTATGCTCATAATTTCATTATTTCACCACTGATTCACTAACCCAACATTCCAACATTAGAACAAGAGAACAAACCTTTCAAAGTTACATTCCCATTACAGAGTTCATCCCTTCCTAATATCTGCCCTCCTGTTCAATCCACACATCATCCAAACTTATGTTCCTCCACCGCTTTATGGAGCTTCTTTGTTGTGTCAGGCACAGAGATAGGCACTGGGAATATAAAACTAAGAAGGCTATGCCTGCCTTCATAAATTCGTATCTAATAAGGGGTATATATCCATTTGATACTCACCTGATAGTTACAATAAAATATATTCTCATATTTAAATGACACCAATGCTCATTGCCATGCTTTATGCAACACAACTTCTCCAGTCTTCTCTGAAAAAAATATATATAATATAAAAATTTTCTTAGCCCTTGAACTTTTGGAAATTACTTTCTGTTTCTTTCACAGATGAGAAACAACTTGGCTAGATTTAAAATTCCAGAATCATAGACTCTGTCCCTCATAACTGTATAGGCATTGTTCCATTTCCTTCCGAATTTTATTTTGTGAGAAAAAATATAGACCAGCTGATGTTCTCTTTTGTCACTTTTCTTCTTGGATATATTTCTTCTTCCTCTTCTTCCTCCTTTCTTCCTTTTCTTCATCCTCTTTACCCCTCCTTTTCCTTTCTTCTCTTCTTTACCTACATATACATGGATATATCTTGTGCCTTATTAATTTTTCTGAAAAAAACTGAATTCTTTACAAATTCAGAATTTTTTAACTCAAAAAATTTGCTTGTATTATGCCTTTTATTACGGATCCGTTTTTTATTCTGTCTGCTTCGGGAACATCATTTCTAGCAATAGGCTTTCTCCTTTGAGTCCTTGAGATATTGTTATCCTTTTCTTGTGCTATAGATTTTGTTTTGCAGAAGCCCCTTATTTACTCATACTCAAAGATGATGATCTATTCAGATAATACACTGAGGTAAATTGGTAAGATAAACAGTTACTTCTCAACAATCTTTGGTGACTGATAGATCCAACCATTTGAAGCGAGGGGTGCGCAGCCCCCTGGCCTGGCTTTGCTCAACTGAACTAGCTAGGCTCCTACTACTATGTGTATTGACTTCAATGACTAACAAAAAGAAAAGACGTGTTCTGAAACGCTCATGCCTCAAAATGCATCATACCCTAGTCTCTTCCTACCAATAATGAGTTGCCTGGTGTGACTACACACTGCAATATGGAAGTAATCCATCTCTTCCTTCTCTCTCGTAGGTGCTTGTGTTTGTTAGTAATCATGGTGCATGAAGAGACTTTGGAAGAGAGATGACTGATCAAGTGAAACAGTTAATGACTGATTACCTTAGAAATAGGTCTCGGGTACTAGTTAGCATTCAAAGTCAGGGTTGAAGTTGAAAATTTTCTGATCTTTTTAACTACTGATTTTCCAAGTAGGAAAAAACGATAGTGACTGGTCATATTCACATCCTACCAACTCCCCCCCCCCTTTTTTTTTTTGATGGTCTGTCCCATCAGGTGGATTTCAAAAGACCTTTTCAGAGGCAAGCTAGCTTGTCAGTTGAAAGAGACCTTAACTAAAATAAGGAGACCTACCACTGATACTGCCCAGCTAGCTCTTAAGACATTTAGCTTCCAATCCTTTATCTCTAAAAAGAGACTAGTCAAATAGTTTCCAAGGCTCTGTTTAGTTCTAACATCCTTTCATTCTAAACACTATTTATGTTTTTCAATTCTAAAATATTTCAAGTTAAGATAACTAAACTTTCCAAAAGAATTCTAAAAGGATACCCAACTGGCACAGTGACTTATTCAAAGATTTGACACATCTCAAATCTTATTAATCACTGATTAATTTCGCAGCAACATACTTCAGCATGCTATAGCCATGAAAACTCACGATGTAAAGTAGCACTATAAGATATTTTGATCAGTAATGTGGTGTATATATACAATGGACTATTACTCAGCCATTAAAAATAATGAAATCTTGCCATTTGCAACACTGTGGATGGAACTAGGATGTATTATGCTAAGCAAATAAGCCAGAGAAAGACAAATATCATATGATTTCTCTCATATTTGGAATTTAAAATAAGATAAAAACAGGGAGGCAAACCATAAGAGACTCTTAGTTCTAGAGAACAAACTGAGGGTTGCTGGAGGGGAGGTGGGAGGTGGGGAATGGGCTAAATGTAAGATGGGCATTAAGGAAGGCACTTGTTGAGATGAGCGCTGGGTATCATATGTAAATGACGAATCCTGTATTCTACTCCTGAAACCAATTCTACACTATATGTTAAATAATTTGAATTTTAAAAAATTTCAGGGAAAAAAAAAGATTTCAGTTAGTAGTAACTAAGGATAAAGCACAGAAATCTAAGAAACCGTATTGTTCCAGGAAGCAAAATTAATTTAAATATATATTTGAATGATCACTGTGGAATTTAATAGGTAAAATACTGTGGAGTTTAATAAAAAAGTTACAAATGCAAGCTAAATGTTATCACATAAAAACACATAATCTTAAGATATCCAGATGCTATCTGTCTATATAGTATGGTGTTTATCTTTGATTTCACATCTTTTCTACATTTTAGCTCAGCAAGATTTTAAGTGCCATAAAACAAAATACCAAGACAGAGTTTGCTTTTTCCTCTTTGATGTGTAAAAGGGTTGGCGCTGGGAGATAAGTAGTATTTAATGAACATCACAGCACTGTATATACTGTACCCTCTAAACCAGAGATCTGAGACCAAACCCCAGCTTTTTCATTTAGTGACTTGGACAGGTAACATCTAGGCCCCAGTTTCACCATCTGTAAAATGTATGCATTAGCTTTAATATCAAAGCAAGATCTTATAACTAAAGCACTTAGCACAATGCCTCCCGCACAGAAGTGGTCAAAACTTGTAGCTATTCATGATTACCATGAATTCCTTCAAACATATATTAAATACTGTGGAGATAGCGAGCAAAGAACAGGGAGGAAACAGGGGAAAGCACAAGAAGGGATAAGAGAAGGAAAAGAGTTCAAGTCAATAAAGCCACTTCCTGGTTCATTCGACCTTACCATCTTTGATGTTGTCTAACAACTTAGAGAACTTAATGGAGGTAGGTTACTCCTACCTGGAGTTGTAGACCTATCAGCTCTGATATTCAACTGTGGAATTGCGAGAATGGCTGTCCCTTATGAAGTCCCCATGCCTTCCCTTTGAGGGTCCCAGCAAAGAGCTATGAGAATAGATTCAAACCCCCTTCTCAGACGCTTGGGCAGTTTGGCTAAAATGGAGGGGTCACTTGAGAAGCTGTAATATTTTTCATCTAATATTTTACAGAATGCTTATTGAGGACTTGGAGTTAATTGTCACTGAATAATCATTACTAAATGTTTATAATGTTATTTATTCCCTCACAGTGTGTGCTAAAATTATGGAGGATGAGAGACTAACTCTATTAGCGTGCTTATATAATGGTATATCATAATCTGATAGTAATCAGGATCTTTTATCCTCAAAAGCTGTTCTTCTAAAAAGAACTTCAAATAAAGCAATCCTATACCATTTGCCAATGTTTTTTCACATAAGCAGTTTTCATTCCTGAGGGGGAAAGTTTGAGCTACTAATATTGGTGACAAAAGACACATTCCAGAGGCCCAGGTGTTGATTTGAGACACAACTGTCTAATTCCTATGGATTTTGAATAGACAAGATTATGTAACAGGCATAGCCTTTGATTACATTTTCATTCAGTTCTCATAAAAATTGGTAATAAAAAGCACCAAATATATTAGGTGGTTTTCATATTCCATTCCACGGGAAATGGAATCTCTTATATGTTGCTTTTCTCTTTTGAGGAAATAATTGCCTGATCTATATATATTTTCTTCAAATGCTTTTGTCCAATTCCTTTTTTTTTTTTATCCTGGGATAGACAATCAACAGATTTCACCATGTACAATTGCTGGATAATCAGATTCAAGGCTATAGCGAACCTGCCATATGGGAGGAAAAATGTCTTGCACTGTATAATACACCTGTAACTCACATCTGACTTAAGTAAGCAGCTTCCAGTTTCAGCACCTGCAAAAGTAGAAATAAGTCAGCTCAGATATATGTACATTGTGCTCACTTTGCACGGTGATGAGCGACTGTAAAAATAATTGTGCAAACTGCATCTGTGCAAAGCACTTTTGCTAATTAATAGGAAAAATTAGCATTCTGCTGTGACTCTTGGAAACATTGTCAAAAGAAACAAGACTTTTACTGTCAGTTATAAATATATAGGCAAATGAAAAAATAGTACAAAATTTAACACATTGTAATTGAAAATACTAGAAACACTGAGAAAGTGTTTCATTTCTTTTTAAAATCTTATCAAGAGTAGTTTGACTAGTACTTGCATTTTACATCTCATTGTGTAACTATAAAGAGCAAGCATCTTTTCTACACCTTGATGGAATGTCATATTCTTTCCAAAGTTTGGGTCAGTTATTGACAATGTAGCCTTTCTACTTTCAACGTCATAACATATCTCAGAGATCCTTATGTGTAAAGATTTTCCTCCAGTGTCACTTCCACTAGGACATCTTCATCTTCTTCCTCATCTATTGCCAAGAAGTTCACTTTCACTGAGTTCCCCGTCTGCTTCTCTAGTCTCTCTATTGGCAGTAGTGTCAACACTCCCACGTTCAGTAATCCTGTCAATTAACTCATTTATATTATATGCAAATTTCACTCCAGCCTTATCACTTTTTGTTTCTTTGCTGCACTTTCGTCTTTGCTGGTCAGTTCCCTCTTTTGATTGTCCATGTTTGTAAAATGTCACATGGGTTCATCACGGGGAAGCAAGGCAGCAACACAACTACACACTTTGCTGTGTGTGTAAACTGAACAGGTGAACACCAGCAGACTTGGAAAGAAGCAATGTAATTGATCACTGATGACATATCTGTTATTTATGTAGTGATTTGTGGACTAAAAAACTAGCAGCAAAGTTTGTACTTTATGCAATGATACACATTTACTACACCATGATAAGTGAAATCTGAACCTGTTTGTTGGGACACAGGTGTTATTTTACTAAACTATGGGAGTTGAAATCTGGGCATGTCACACCATGTAAAGTGAGTACTGCCTGCACATTTAATCAATGAATTGGTCCTTTAGTATCTATCAAAATAACATCATAAGTTTATTATATAATTGGAGATAAAGTGTGTGAATTATTAATATTAATATTTCCTGCCATTATGGAATATAGTTAGGAAGACAGAAAAGTATCTGTTTAATTAACTATAATACCAGGCACAGCATGACTGCTAGAGGGGTGATATAAACAGCCGGCCGTGAAAGCAGGACCTGGAGTCCTAAAGTGATGATTGTGAATAGCATGACTATTAAAGCAATAATGGCAATGATAAACGCTTTTAAACTACTTCCTAACTCCACTTGTTTAGGGTTGTGACACATTAAGAAGTCAGTTCTCAAGCCTATGTTTGACTTGATTGAGCAGTAAATTTCACATTTTGTGTTAGAAAGGGAAATGTGTATTTTTAGAGTCTAGTAAATGTTTCTACCTAGGCAGTTTCACAAAATGTTCATTCACTGCTGAATACATAAGTGTGATTTTAATGTTTTTCTCTTCCCAATGGAACTGTCCGTATCTCTCTAGGGAACACACATACACACACGCACACACACACACACACAGCAGGTACATGTAGAAGACTGCAGAAAGCAATTTGTAAAAGGGGAAAACATATCTCTGCGTTTAAACAGTACCTTTTAAAAGGTTTTAGGCAAGTCTTGTAAACTGTTACTTGTTTTAAAACAGTATTAAATTTTTCCTCCAAAATAAAGGCAGCAAACAGAAACCCAACTTTCCTAACTAGGACTTTAATATTTCCTGCCATAAAAATCTCTCAAAATCTTCAACAACACAATTAAAGACTTTAAATTAACTTGGTGATTAGAAACTCAAATGAAGAAATGACACCTCCTGGTGAGTGTCCTGACGGAAGGCTTTTCTCAATTATAAACATATTCAATCAATAACTTTCCTGGCCATCATCTCATGATGTTTACTCTGGGCAGAAACCGTCATTTCATGATGTCTACTCTGGGCTGTATCACTGCTCATAGAATACATACAAGACAAGCCATACAAGTTTTAACCTCAAACCCAAACACTGAGCAGGCTCTGATCCTTAGTAAAACAATGACAAATACGCAAACTGGATGCATGCATTTTCACTGTCCCGTAGAGGCCTTTTCCCATCAACTGTGATTTCAACAGTAGTTACAAAAACAAACAAAAAATGTTTGTTAATCAAGAAAGCTCATTTCACCAGATTCTTGGTTAATAAATGATTTTACATTATAAAGAAGGAGTTTTCCCTATTAGACATTTGAGGGCTCTAAAAATCTGCCATCTGTATTCTACTCAACCCAGAAAGTCTTAGTGAAGGAAGTAGAATTCCAAGGTTGTTGGGCAGAGCGTCCATCATTCTGGATTTATCTTCTTACAGTCTTAGATCTAGATAACCAACCATAATGTCCGTATTTTTTTCATAATTTTTATATGTGGGCATTATGCATGAATCCTCAAGGAATTTAATAACTTTGAAATATTCCCTTATTAAGAATTGAATTATCATAATAAACTTGGAAGCATTTCCTAGCAGCTGTTAAATGCAAGGCTCAAAATAGTCTATGTATTCTTTAATTATCTCTTTTTAGCCTCACCACAGTGTTACCAGATAGGTGGTTTTATCCCCACTTTAAAAATAAGAAAATGAAAGTTCATGGAGTTTTAATTATCTGTTAATGAGTGAGACCATCTGCATAATCAAAGCAGTATGATTCCATTGCCCAGGATTTTTAGTATTTGAAGAAATCAAGAATATAATTGCAGATTATTTATAGGATAAAAAAATGAACATAGTTTCATAGTAGAGGTGTTTGGACAGGGCTTCATAGGATAACAGAGAAAGGATGTCCCCAACATGTGGTTTGTCTTGGTGAAAACATGAAGAAAGTTTTCAAGAATTAGGCTAATGTGAACAGCATGGACCCACAACATGGATGAAGTAAAAGGTCATCAGAAGCATCCTAAGAAAGTGCTGGGTTTTAGGACTTGATTCATGGTACAGTGAGATGCAAGTGTCTTTCCAGAAGAGAATGGAGTGATGAGAATGATCCATCTTTTACTCAAATGAGAGGAATTATTTCCAGAAATAAATCTGACTATGCTACTTATAGCCAAAAACTTAAGAGACTTCCCAGCAGCTCTGGGATAATATCTCAACACTTCTATGGCATTCAAGGTACCAAGATTTTCATAAACGTTTCCTCTTGCTACTCTCTCATCTGTGTTCCATCCATACTAAACTACTTGCAGTTTCCAGGATGCACCATTCTGTCTGATGCATGTGATTTCGTGCTATTTCTTTGACTTCCTTTGTCTAAGAGATGAACTCCAACTCAGCCTGTAGGAAGCTCCTTAACGATTTTCTCCTCTGTGAAATCCGTAACAATAATAGTTGCTAAGAAATTAGTGTCTATATTTTGAGCCCTGTTCCTTGCCTCAAAGACTGTCTCATTGTTCCACAAAAGAGTATTGGGAAAATACTAGAAGCATTTTCATTAAAGTTATGAGCAAATCAAAAACACTAACTCTGTTAACCAAAGTCCCAACAGGTATCAGAGGGCACACCCCGATTAAGATTATTTGGAAAGGATTTAATAAAGAAACTATGTAGAAAGGTACAGGCAGGGGATATAAAGAAACCAGAAGACAGAGTGAACTATTGAACTATTACTTGCATTAACAGTAACAAAGGAAGAGGAAGCAACTAGAACCTGGAAAAATATTGTCACCTCGTGAGGGCTGCTTGAAGGAAATAATGTTTGGTTGCAGGATTCAGTTAGCACAAGGTGAGCCCACAGGAAGGAGACTAAAGAAATAAATACCTGATGTGACTCTCTTCCCTCCTTCTAATCTCTTGCCAGGGCTTCCCTGTCTCCAGACCAAATAGACACTAGACATAGAAGACACCACTGAAACTGTCAGAGAGCCTCTGAGGGCAGAAGGCAGAGTGAAAAAGGGTGGAAAATTAATTTGCAGAGCCAAATGGACGATAACAAGCATATCTACTTTAAATACTATCATGTAATATAGAAGTACAAGCCAATAAAATTAAGGAAGGCAAACAAGAGGTATAAAAACTAGAAAGGAAAAATGAAATGTTTCATTGATTAAAGATAATTTATTATATATGTGCAACACTCAAAAGAATTAAGGGCAATCTTTCATTAAAAAATTCAGTTGGGGGAGCACCTGGATGGCTCAGTTGGTTAAGCATCATTCTCTTGATTTCAGCTCAGGGTTGTGGGATCAAGCCCCACTTTGGGCTCTGCCCTGGGCGTGGAGCCTGCTTAAGATTCTCTCTCTCCTTTTCCTCTGCCCCTCTCCCCTTTCTCTCTCTCTCAAAAAAAAAAAAAAATCAGTTCGATGGATTAAAAAATTAACATACAATCATTACTAGCCTTCCTATTATCAACATAATGGAAGAAGTGGTCACATTTAAAATAGGATAAGACAAAATACCTAGGAATAAGCTTTCAAAAATATGCAACATCCTGGGGCACCTGAGTGGTGGACTCATTTAAGTGTCTGACTCATGGTCGTGAGATCAAGCCCCATGTCAGGCTCTGCACCCAGCAAGGAGTCTACTTGAGATTCTCTCCCTCTACCCCTGCCATTCATGTTTGTGTGCTCTCTCTCTCTCTCTCAAATAAATAAATCATTTAAAAAAAGCCTTTAAAAAATATGTAACATTCACACAAAGAAAAATGTAAAACATAATTGAAGTACACAAAAGACTTGAATAACAGGAAGTTATATTCTATTCTTGAATAGGAAGACTTCATAAGGATATCACCAACTTAGGTATAATATAAAACTATCTTATTTTCCCAAAAAAGTTCTCACCTTTGCTTGTGAGCCCCACTTTCTACTGCATGGATGCCTCCTTTACTGATATCACAATCCAGGTCTGTACCCTATTAGTTACTTGGACCATTAGCAAGTTATTCAGATTTTTAAGACCTATTCCTGCTCACATTAAATTCTAATCACTTATTAGATTCAAATCTCTCCTTATCTCCCCACAAGCAGGTGAAAATTGTGATGCTAGCAGTAAGGAAGGTGTGGACTTCTCTTAACTGTACCTTTCTTCTTCCCTTTGGTGATAGTTTGTGTGTTGTGGAGGAAAAAGGAAGGAGAGGGAAAAGACAGCTGACTACTTAACTTCAGTAGTGATCATTTGTAGTCACTGTCTGCTTAAGGGTCATTGTCTATTTGGCTAATGCTAAGGGCTGTTCCAGTTCATTGTCTTTGGGGAAGCAGAAGTTCTCTAGAGATGGCTGGTGTGAGACTCATTTCCAAATAGATCCTTGGGGCATTAATGGACTTTTCCAAGGGTCCAGACTTGCCCTCTTATTCCTGATGCACCTCACCTGTTTCATCTTGCCACATTCTTCTGAGGTGCATGCATCTTTGCCCCATCTGTGACAATCCCTGACAAGGCTATAGCCCACGACCGCATCTTCCTTCCCTTTCTTGTGCCCAACTCTGGCACTTTGAGCACATTCAGGAACCATTTCTCATACTTCCTAGCAGCCATGGATTTAAGGAGGTAGTCCTGGCACACACTGTGGCTGGTTGTCCCCTATTTGGCTCAGGTCATATTGTCTGCTAAGTAAGCAACCAATTCAAAGCTGAAATAACCATCTCGCTTCCAAGGATTAGGAGTATTTCTCTGGGAGTTTTCTTCCCTTTACCTGAGGTAAAACAAACAAAACAAAACAAAATGAACAACCATTTCCTATCCTCCCCTCACTTTCTATCCTTTAAACCTTTTATTATCAAATGACTGGGATGGGCGGGGTTGTTGGGCGGGGTCCTTTTGGTGAACTGGCTCTCATCAGGTCTTGTTGAAAGGTTCTGGCCCAAATCAGTGATCCTCTGAAGGTATAAACTGGGTCTCTCAGAGCCTTTTATTTTCAGCTTTGGTTATTAGCCATTCATTTATATGTTTTTAAAAAATAAGATTCTTGTTAGTCTCATATATTGCATAAAAATTATTAAGATCTCTGTGGGACAACTCATGGATTGGAAGAAAAAATATTGTTAAAATATGCATACTACCAAAAGTAATCTACAGATTTAATGCAATGCCTATCAAAATGCTGATAGCATTTTTTACAGAACTAGGACAAATAATCCTAAAATTTGTATGGAACCACAAAAGACCCCCAAATAGCCAAAGCAATCTTGAAAAAGAACAAAACTGGAGGTATCACAATCCCAGATTTCAAGACATACTACAAAGCAGTAGTAATCAAAACAATATGGTACTGGCATAAAAATAGACACACAGATCAATGAAACAGAAAAGAAAACCCAAAAATAAACCCGCAATTATATGGTCAAAGCAGGAAAGAATATCCAACTGGAAAAAGACAGTCTCTTCAACAAATGATGTTGGGAAAACTGGACAGCAACATGCCAAAGAATGAAATTGGACCACTTTCTTATACCATACACAAAAATGAACTCAAAATGGATTAAAGGCCTAAATATGAGACCTGAAACCATAAAAATCCTAGAAAAGAGCACAAGTAGTAATTTCTCTGATACTGACCATAGCAACATTTTTTTCCCCAAATATGTCTCCTGAGGCAAGGGAAACAAAGAAAAAATAAACTGTTGGGACTACATCATAATAAAAACTTCTTCACAGCAAAGGAAACAACAAAATGCAAAAGTGACCTACTGAATGGAAGAAGATCTTTGCAAATGACATATCTGATAAAGGGTTAGTATCCAGAAGATATAAAGAACTTAACTCCACACCAAAAACAAACAAACAAAAAAACCCAGAAATAATCCAATTAAAAAATGGACAAAAGACATGAACAGACATTTCTCCAAAAAAATACATACCGATGCCCAACAGACACATGGAAATATGATCAACATCACTCATCATCAGGGAAATGCACATCAAAACCACAATAAGATATTACCATTCTTGTCAGAATGGCTAAAATTTAAAAAATAAGAAGCAACAAGTGTAGGCAAGGATGTGGAGAAAAAGGAACCCTCTTACACTGTTGGTGGGAATGCAGACTGCTGTAGTCACTCTGGAAAACAGTATGGAGGTTCCTCAAGAAGTTAAAAATAGAACTACCTTATGATACAGCAATCACACTACTTGGTATTTACCCAAAAAATATGAAAACAGTAATTCAAAGGGATAGATGCACCCTGATGTTTACAGCAGCATTATTTACAATAGCCAAGTTATGAAAGAAGCCCAAGTGTCTGTTGACTGATGAGCGGATAAAGATGTGGTATGTGTGTGTGTGTGTGTGTGTGTGTGTGTGTGTGTATGTGTTTGTGTGTATGTATGTATGTATATATGTGTGTGTGTATATATGTATGTGTACTATATATATAGTGTATGTGTATATATATAATATTCCATATATACATATGGAATATTATTCAGCCATAAGAAAGAATGAGATCTTGCCATTTGCAACAACATGGATGGATCTAGAGGGCATAATGTAAAGTGAAATAAGTCAATCAGAGTCAATCAGAGAAAGGCAAACACCATATGATTTTACTCATATGTGGAATTTAGAAAACAAAACAAATGAACAACAACAAAAAAGAAACTGAAAAACCAACTTTTAACTACAGAGAACAAAGTGATGGATGGCAGAGGGGAGGAGGGGGTTGGGTGAAGTAGGTGATGGGGATGAAGAGTACAGTGAGTAGTGTCGTAGTTTTGTTGAAGCACTGTATTATATACCTCAAACTAATATAATGTTAAATGTTAATTACACTGGAACTTAAAATTTTTTTAAATAAATAAGAATCTGCTTTAGGGGCACCTGGGTGGCTCAGATTGTTAAGCATCTGCCTTCGGCTCAGGTCATGATCCCAGGGTCCTGGGATGGAGCCCCACATCGGGCTTCCTGCTCAGCGGGGAGTCTGCTTCTCCCCCTCCCCCTGCTTCTCTCCCTGCTCATGCTCTCTCTCTCTCTCTCTCTGTATCTCTGTGTCTCAAATGAATAAATAAAAATATCTTTAAAAAAAAAAGAATCTGCTTTAAAAAATCTCTATGGGACAAAATTAAAGTTCCACCTACTTTGACAAGTAAATTTAACTTATGGAAATTACACTATAAACTTGTAAATATGAATAAGTATTTATTATAGTTTGTTTATAATAGCAAAAGATCAGAAACCAAAACATGGTTAAATAAATTATGGTATATTCACATAATGGAATAAAGGCCAAACATTATAAAATATGTTTTAAATATTTCCGTGTTTCAATTATCTGTAAACGTTTCAGTGATTCACTTTCGTGCAACTACTCATTGAACATTTACTTTGTAGTTAGTGCTGTGCTATTCCAGGCTATCTTAAAGAACAAGGGAGAGCTTTATACATATTGAAATGGAATGATCTATGCAGTTTTAGGTGAAAAGATAAAGGTGAGTTTAAGGATAGTTAGAACGTATGCCCCTATATGTGGAAAAAATATGTATGTTCATAGATGTTAATACATGGGTATATATTAAGACGTTGGTGTTATTATCCCTATTTTACAAATAAGAAACCAGACTTGAGAATATGGCAAAATCTGATCAGAAAACGAGTAGGGGTATAACTATGATTTGAATTTGAAATTATCTGACCCCAAATCACAGGGACTTTCCAATACAGCATGTTAACCCTAGACTAACCTTTACCAGGAGAGAATGGACTACACCTTTTTACACCATCAGTAGACCTTGCAAATATACATTATAGATATTGCAGCATATAGATATAGGTATTGCAGCACTGTGTTCATATGTTGGTCTCTCCTGGCCTACTTGGGGCTTCATGAAAGCAGATGTTCTACAGACCCATCTTTGTGGCCCCAGTGCTTTGGCAGGGCACATTGTAGAAAAGCTCTTTTAGGCATGAAAGACAATAACACACCTTTGTACATAAGCAATGAATAGAGCTCAATTGGGCCTAATAAGGCAACGGCAAGTTCTTCTAACCATACTACTACTAACAGGGTGTCTTATTATATGTGAGCACCATATGAAATTTTAGCTCAGTGGGCTAAATATGATTATACCAAAGCCTCAAACCTGCAGAGCAAATTTAATTTAATGAACATTTATCAATACCTATTATGTGCTATTAACGAAAAGAACCATTCGTTTCCATGAACTCACTTTCAAGTCCCTTATGCAGAAAATGTACATGTCTATTATTAAAGTAGCCTGGAAGTTTGAGCCAGTAAATGTCTACTTATTTGCAGGTCGCCCCTCCAAAGATTCAGTGGGTCAGATATCTGTTCATGTGGACATCACCGCTACCCCAGGAACTGGAGAGCATAAAGTCACTGTAAAAGGTATATATCGAGTCCAGATAGACCAAACAAGCCTAGTGGACTTTAACCTTTGCAATAACATAAACAAATGTAATTTTTTCTTAGCTCTGTTTTTAAAAATATTTAATGATTTTAGCGCATGCTCATAATTTTTTCATGAAACCAGAACTTTTGATCTAAAGCTGAAAAAAATCAATGGTACAGGTATTTAGCCTACATTATCTGAAGTATCTAAATGGTTTAAAAACATTGGAGATTACATTTCAAACCAGTATACATTGAACATTTTCTCTTGTTGATGCTAGGATATACATTGAACATTAGGGCTATGGTTGGCTCCATAACTAGTCAAATTTTATATGTTAGGTCAGTATGTTCTTAGTATTCACATTATCTACCTATTTACTTCTTTTTCGATGTGATTTGCAACAACGGGCTTGATTTTTTTAATGATTAGTTCAATCTATTGGTTTTAGATTGCAAAAATATAATCTGAATGCTGGGGTCATTTCAAAGGTGAAATTTAATGGTTAATTTTGCTCAATAGAACCATATTCTAGGTGCGCCTGGGTGGCTCAGTCAGTTAAGAGGCTGCCTTCGGCTCAGGTCATGATCCCAGGGTCCTGGGATTGAGCCCCGCATCGGGCTCCCTGCTCAGCGGAGAGCCTGCTTCTCCCTCTCCCTCTGTCTGCCATTCTGCCTACTTGTGCTATCTCTGTTAAATAAATAAATAAAAATCTTTTTGTTTTAAAAAAAGAACCATATTCTACTTTATATTATTATAGACTTAGTCACAATATCCACCTCATTAAAAACCATGGCCTTCTGAAACATTTTAAAATTGCATTACCTGATGTATGTTTGCATTATAAAAGTAACACAGTTTATAGTCTATAATAGATTATGTACAGTGTTGGTAAGTGGGCATGCCTACACTTGCCAGTGTCTTTAAATATTTTTCAAAAATATTTTGACACTACAGATCAAATGCCCAAAGTTCTGTGAACTTTTACAATAACTACTTTAATTATAATATATATATTTTAACATTTTCAAAGGATGACAAAAGTAGACATATAAGAATGCACATTTAAGAATTATTTATGATGCCTGAAGTTAGGAAACAGCCATACCATTTAAGAATAAGTTATTGGTTAAACATAGGATATAATATCCATATAGTAGAATATTTGCAATTGGAAAACATATAATGAATTAGAAAGATATCCATGATAGACTTTAAAAAATATAACTTGTAAGGCGACGAACCATGAGAGACTGTGGACTCTGAGAAACAAACTGAGGGGTCTAGAGGGGAGGGGGGTGGGGGGATGGGTTAGCCTGGTGATGGGTATTAAAGAGGGCACGTTCTGCATGGAGCACTGGGTGTTATACGCCAACAATGAATCATGGAGCACTACATCCAAAACTAATGATGTAATGTATGGTGATTAACCTAACATAATAAAAAAGAAAGGAGATCTCATACATAAAAAAATAAATAAATTAAATAACTCTAAGGACCAAAGGGGAAGATAAGATTCCATACATTTGTTTGCTAACATTTTTCATTCCTTTCCCTCTGTGGTTTTTAGTGATTGCTATTAATGACCTAAACTGGCAGACCACTGCAATGTTCCGGCCCTTTGTGGAAGTTTGTATACTGGGACCTAACCTTGGAGACAAGAAGAGAAAACAAGGCACCAAGACAAAAAGCAACACATGGTCACCAAAGTACAATGAAACATTTCAATTGTAAGTCAGGACCCGACTCACCTATTCAACCAGGCAATAGTCATTATACAGCTTAAACTTACTGAGAGGTTCAGGGTGGGAATGGCACTGGGCTTTGCGAAAGAAAGCAAAGCCTATAGGCTGATGTATTCCTGTTCACCCCTGATCCCAGCAAATTAAGACAGCTATGTTTTTAGTTCCCTTCCATTGCTCAATAGATGTTCAGTGCCTACCATGCATCAAGCACTGTTGTAGGAATTTGGTATGAATAACAGAAGGTCTGCTGTCATAGAAGTTACTTTCTAGAAATGAATAACATCATTGATGAGAAACATCAAAATCACAAATAAGCAAAAATTAATCATAGGGTAGTACTATACAGAGAATTAAAACAGGCTGATGTAATAGATTGGTTGATTGGCTGTTCAGAAAAGCCTCTCTGAGCACATGACTTTTAAATCGAAACCTGAGGGGAAAAAGAAGAACCAGGCATGCAAGCACGACGGTGGAGAGCATCTCAGGCCAAGCAAAATGGCTAGCGCAGAGACTAAGGCAGGAGCACACTTGGCATATTTAAGAAACAGTATACAGTGGGCAAGGGAGTTTGAAGAAGTGGCCAGAGTACGGTACAGAGTAAAGGTGCACAGGACTTTGCTGTCAGGGTAAAGGAGACTAGGTAACATTCTAAGTTCAATCGGAGGCCTTGAAGAATTTTCAGATAAGAACATGAATGATCTGATTTATATCTTTAAATGATTATTCTGTTTGCTATATTAAAAAAAATGATGGGAAAACAAGAGCAAACATGTGGCGCCTGGGTGGCTCAGTTGTTAAGCGTCTGCCTTCGGCTCGGGTCATGATCCCAGGGTCCTGGGATCGAGCCCCTCATCGGGCTCCCTGCTCCGCGGGAAGCCTGCTTCTCCCTCTCCCACTCCCCCTGCTTGTGTTCCCTCTCTCGCTGTGTCTCCCTCTCTCTGTCAAATAAATAAAATCTTAAAAAAAAAAAAGAGCAAACATGTAAAGATGAGTTAGAAGGCTATTGCAGTTAGTCCAGGCAAGAGAGAATACTGACTCGCAGATGGTAGTAGCGAAATGGAGGTAAGCAGTAGAGAGATGGAAAGAAGTGGAAAGATTCTGGTTATGTACTGGAAGTAGCTTCTCTAGAACTTGCAGTCGACAGGAGGTAGCACATGAAAGAGTATATAAGTTAGGTTTCTGAAAATAATTTAGGATATTTCATCAAGACAGCCTTATTTACAAAGGAATTTACTAGGATGTGAGAATCGAAGGACTATAAGCAATAGTGACGTAAACTGGGGCTACTAGTGGTCAAGCTTTTACCCCTACTATGCATGTAGGAGAGGAAGATTAGTTACTAAAACTGGGGGAAAAACAACTTCATGTGTCATCAGCCACCTCAAAAAGAGCAGTGGCCTTGCCATGGAGGCAAACAGTACCCTAGAGGAAGCATCACACACAAGGGGCCAGGGAAATAGACTCTGACCTCATCCTCATCATTACTTCTGATTTCCTGAAGGGGCTCCCTCTTGGCCCAAACCACCTGGAAGCCACAGTATGAAGAAACTCTACTGATCCAGTCCTTACAGGTCAGCATTCTATTGCAAAGTACAAGGAAAAGGATGCAAAGTATATCCAGTTGAGGCAAATGAAAGTTATCTGGCACCGAATGAAATCAAAGATGACCTCTAGGTTTTGGGCTAAGCAATTGGGTAGATAGTGATTTCCTGAGATGGGAGAGTTGGGACAAGAGATGAGGAGATCAAAGATTGTTTTAAACATAATAATTTGGAGATGCCTAAGGTACATTCCAGAAGGGATATCCAATGTATAGTTGGATCTAACTTGAGAATTATCTGCATATAGATATAATTGCATAAATCTAGATGAGCTGACTCAGGGATGAAGACAGGAGGACCCAGGACCAAGCCTTTGGGGTTTACACATGCACACACACTTAGCTTACCAAAACAGTTTCTCACTGGCTTGGTTCTTTGCTTGTCTCACATTCTTAGTTTCCCGCAGACTTTTCAGCACACTAAGTTCTGAATATTAAACTCTATCACCACTCATTAAAACTTAACCATCCTACCACAGCTCTTAAAATGGCTGTAATAGATTAATCATATTCATAATCCCTGCTAATAAACCAGCTCACAAGATTCCATGTATCTACTCCTCTAAATGACACACAAAAAATGTGATCCAGTTAAAATGTCTTCTAAAAGTTTCTAGGAATTACTTGACTCATGCAAAATTGAGATATAACACTGTGAGGTACTAAAACCATGCACGATTCTGGGAAAAGGCAGCATTTTGATGCATCTTAATTCACGAGAAGATCTGGCTCCTATCAAATTTTGCTCTCCTGTTCTTACCCATCAGGCTTCCATTTTCTCTCACTTTATTTCAGGTTGTCTCTAAAATAAGTGCACACTTCAGTTATTGGTGTTGCTCGGAAACAAAAGTTTGACTCTGCAAAATGATCTAAAAAAGTCACTTAGAAAAGGAAGGGATTTGGAAGCTCGTACTGCTGAGGAACAGATGTGCATTCATTAGAAAGTCAAGGAGATCTGAGGATGAAGTAAAATAAGGGGCAGGGGAGGATTATTCTCAGTGTATTACCTCTCAGCCTTCTTCATTAGTAAGCTCAGTTCTGCACTGCCAAGTTGGTATTAGTCGAGACCATCCTCAGACCCACACTTGACAGGTGTCTAACTGTCGCCATCGGAAAGAACTGGCATTGAAGCACCACGCTCTGCTAGAACTGATTTACTCTGGAGATTTGTATCTAATTTGGCATCTTGTGAATAGTCTTGTTGTCTTTGTTAGCTTGATAGTCTGTATTGTGTATTCCCCCGAGAAAAGGCTCCTAGATATAAGAGCTTATCCAGGATTCTGAGATAAGGAAAAGAGAATGTAATAATTGATATTGAAATGGCATAGAAATTCTGGCAAGAACTACTACCCCTTTTCCTTGGTCTAGCGCCCACGATCCCTACCAACCCCATCCTACTCCTATATCAGTAGGAAGACCACACCTCCAAGAATTAAGTATAAGGTATTTTAATTAATGTTTCTGTTAATATGCTTAATATCAGGAGAGTAAAGCATACTCAGATTGATGTCCTTTTTTTTTTTAAGATTTTATTATTTATTTGACAGAGACACAGCGAGAGAGGGAACACAAGCAGGGGGGGCGGGAGAGGGAGCAGCAGGCTCCCCGCGGAGCTGGGAGCCCAATGCGGGGCTCGATCCCAGGACCCTGGGATCATGACCTGAGCCGAAAGCAGACGCTTAACCATCTGAGCCACCCAGGCGCCCCGGATGTCCTATTTCTATATAGGCAAAGAAGTTTTTAACTTAGATTGCTAAGCAATATCTATGTAAAAACAATCTAAAATGGAAATGATATTTGCATCAGAGTTAAAATACATGATACTCCATTTTGCCAAATTATATGCTGAGGAAGGGAGAAAACTTTTAACAGTATTTTAGAACCACATCGATCCCTAGGTGAAGTCAAGGTTTTGCTCAAAATTCTTATTTTTAATCCACACAGCATTCTGGGTAATGAAAACCGGCCCGGGGCCTATGAACTTCATCTCTCAGTTAAAGATTACTGCTTTGCCAGAGAAGATCGAATTATCGGAATGACGGTAATTCAGCTACAGAACATAGCAGAAAAGGGAAGCTATGGGGCATGGTATCCCCTTCTGAAAAATGTCTCTATGGATGAAACTGGTTTGACTATCCTTAGAATACTCTCTCAGAGGACCAGTGATGACGTGGCTAAAGAATTTGTAAGACTGAAATCTGAAACGAGATCTGCTGAAGAGAGTGCTTGAAACAAATACTGCAAGATATCATCTTTGAGAATTCATAAACTCTGACTACTGCATGCATGTGCAAATACATGGGAATGTTTAGTTCACTACGTTTCAGTGTTTGCCAGTACTCAAGTACAATGTCTACAAAGTATGTGGAAAACCAATTCTGGTCTTTGGGAAATAAATGTTCCATGAAGTGCCAAAATTATGATGTAAAGTGAAATATCCAGAGTATCTTTTAAAATGTTTCATTTCATTACCAATTTCTCATCCTTTAAACATACTAAAAAAACAAGTCATTTTTTCAGTTTGTCCATTGTCTTTGTTCAATTCACTTGTATTGCCCATAGATCAAAAAGCATTTGTTACCAAATTCTGTTTTATTTAGACTTACCTCATTGTAGATGTCATACAAGTAACTTTTTCTATCATAACTAGAAATATAGTCACTTCTAGAAAGTGTTTGTAATTTTATAGTTGCAGATCTATTGTGATGATTTTTGCATACAAATTAAAATAGAAAAGGTGGGAAATATTTTATGCCGACCAGTTTCCAACCTTTCTGAAATATCACTGTGAAGAAATGCTATTAAAGCAAACTTATACAAAGCAATGCTAAATAGAGTTTGTTAACAATGTTTGATATATTGACAAAACTTTGTTCTTTAAAACTGCCAAGGTCACATCACATTTGTAAAAAAAAAAAAAGGTAATACATTTACCATCTAGCATTATGTCTTGGCTTTACCAAATGTCATTCTTTAGAAAGTCATAGGATTAAGGGTCTAGAGATGCAATGGAGGGTTTGTTTCTTCAAATTACCTATAATAAATAACTATACTGTTAGTGTTTCACCTCTGACAGTTATGACTATCTCCTTATTTACTTAGCACTTTACTCAGTTAAATGCTTTTTTCTTTTAAAAAAATATTCGACGATTTATACTGAATGCAGCATTACTATATATTGCACTGGAGCAAAAAGACATGTCTTCATTTATTTAGTGAAAAATATAAACTAAGATCTGAAGAAACTGCTTATAATTTTGTAACATGTTATTTACAAGCCCAAAATGCATCAGATACAATAGGAAAACAACTTAATACAGCTTGGTACATTAAAATAGAACTAGATCGGATTTTGAATATGAAATAGTTTATGAATATTTGCATTTTCTGTATTTTTATGGTTTGGCTTTTTAGAGTCTGTATCTAAATACTTGGCTGTAGAACAGTACCTTGTAATTGTAACTTCTGGTCATAACTGTTAGTGGACAACATACACATGTAGAAACAAGAACCTGTTACAGTGATTATGTTTTGTGAACAAGCTGGTCTGCTATGTTAAGGACAGAAATGACTGGTATCATGACTCTCAGAACCATTTTGCTACTGGGTGTGAAAACAGACCAGTGAGATCCACTAATTCATGTTAAATTGTTAGGCAATTGCTTTGTTAATGACTTCTCCAAATGCATAGTACAATGCTATCCTCCGGCATATGCATTAATAAATGGATGTATATTGAACACACACAACACTATTCTCTGCCTTTTTATTTCATTTATGCAGCATAAATTCATCCCTTAGGAATAAAAACCCCAGACTCTTTTTACTGGAGAGAACACTTTTCACATTATTTGGTTCTAATGTCTCATTAAAATTTGAGAAAATTTTCCCAGGTGTTGTGTTCATGGAAACAGCTACCTATTAAAAATAATGACACCGAACATAAGGAAGAACTAAGGTATCCACCTGTATATCTCTGAATATTGTTAAGCCCCCCAAGGAAAATGAACATTTAACATATGAACAAGCAACATTCTTAAATAAAAACTTATGTTACAAAAGGTTTTATTATTTGATTGAATGATTAATTCTAGAATCATCTTACAATGATTTTACAGAACATCGACTTGAGCTCTTTAGGAGCACACTGTCATAAAGCATGATACACTTGAAGAAATGGCAGTGTGGATTCACATTGATCACTTATGAGCTAAGTATTTTTTTCCAGTATTTAATTGAATCTATTCATTCTATCTCTTTTTTTATACAACAGTATACAATATATATATCAAATGCTAATGGTGGCATTGTGAATTGAGTCTATTTATTAATATCACAAAGTACAGGTAATAATTTCTAAATTCTGCAGGCTCTGTTGTTTCTCCCAAGACACAAGCATTTCTGTTATCTCCAAAACAAAGCTTGTTGTGTTTACATACCCAAATTAGTAATCACAGCATCACTGTCAACTGTAGGATCCATTACAATGTGTGATAACTTATTTATCTTATTCTAGATAAGATGCACAAAGTTGAAGCTCTGTTATTCATCTACAGATAAACCTCACATTAGAAGTTCTTAAAGAAACACATGAAGATCAAATTTGGCCAAAATGAAGTACTTAAAACCATAGTGGAGCCCTTACTAATTTAAAAGAACTCTGATGAATGATCATTTAAGTAATCAGATGTCCCCATCACAACCCGCTCTAATGCATCTATTTCTAGGATAATTTATATATTGAATTTCCCTTAAATGAGGCACATTTATAAATGACAATTCTAGCCTCGTGTTTTTCATTTGGCTTTTTTGGGAAAAAAGAATGTTTGAAGCGAGCTTTACTGTCAAAGGTACGACTGCACTACCTTTTTTGTGAATAGAATAGCTTCAATCTTTATACTTCAATAAAAATAATCCTTTATACAGGAGTCAGAAACTATCCGTGGGTGGATGTCTGATTTGTCTGATTCCCCCATTACCACTTGCAGAATTCTTGGACACACAGGGAGGGGACGGCTTTCCCTGGCACTACCTGTGCTTATATTCACTCCAGTCCTTTGTTTGAAACAGTGGGCTCTTACTCCCTGATTTCCACTCAACTTGTCTCTCCGGTTGAGTCTTCTGGTGTTTGTTTGTTTTTTTAATCCAAACCTAGGATATATCACTTAAGGGAGGATAAATTCCAATTTATGAATATCACATTAGATAGATTTTAAATTATCCTTTTTTTCCACATCATGACAGCTATGAAATCAGGATACATTTTATAAACATTGGCGCATTATAGGTTGACGTTTCTCTCAATAATATATAAAAAATAGGTCATATTGCAATGAATAACTTCTTAGAAATAGTATATTTACAAAGGTTTATATACGTAGGAAAAGAAAGTGATGATTATTTAACACATCATATATTTTTTAAATTGCATATACTCTGTGGCTATACATTTGTGTTTTGACAGATTCATAGAATCGTGTTTGTTGAATATTTTTGCACTTACATTCAGGAGCTATAATAGCTCCTAGTTATCTTTTCTTGCTATGTTTATGTCTTGTTTTGGTATCAGGATATTTATAGCCTCCTAAAATGAACTAGGAATGGTTTCCTCCATTTCTACTTTCTGGAAGAGATTATATAGAAATGATCTAAATGCTCCCTTAAAATTTGGTACAGTTCAACACTGAAAACACGTTGGACCTAGATTTCTTCTTTATTGAGAGGTTTGAAACACCAAATTCAACTACCTTAATGAATATAAAACTATTAAAGGTGTCTATTTCTCCTTGAGTTTAAATTTATTTGTGTCTTTTAAGGAACTGCTCCCTTTCACTTACTTGATCAAATTTATGAACATAAAGTTTCTGTAGTATTCTTTAATTATCCTTTAATACCTATAGGATCTATACTGATTTTCCCTTAATTTTTATATTGGTATTTTAGATCTTGTCTTTTTATTTTGTTCAATCTAAGGACTTCACCTATTTCATTCATCTTTTAAAAGAACAAGCTTTGATTTCATTTTTTTTTCTGCTTTGAATTTCAATGTCTTCTGTTTATTATTTTCTTACATCTGCTTGATGAGGTCTTTTCTACTTCTAATTCGTTAAAGTGGGACCTTAGATTATTGATTTGATAGCCTTTGTCTTTTAAAATTTAAGCACTGATACAAATTTTCTTCTAGGCACTGTTTTAGCTTTATTTCACAAATTTTCATATGTTGTATTTTATTTTTATTAAGTTAAAAATATTTTCTAATTTCCCCTATGGCTTCTTCTTTGATCCATGGGTTACATAATGTCTTATTAAATTCCCAAATACTTGGGAAATTTTTCAATTATTCTTCTGTTACTCATTCTAGTTTGATTCCATTTAGTAAAAAAATATATACTTTTATGATTTCACTTTTTTAAAATTTAGTATGATTTATTTCATGACCCAAGATATGCATGGTGAGTGTTCCATACACACTAGGAAAAAATGTATTTTGCTGCTGTTGGTAGGAAGTTCTACAATCAAGTCAAGTTTATTGGTAGTGTTCTTCAAATCTTCAATGTTTTACGGATTTTCTGCCTCTTTGTTCTACCAGTTACTGTGAGAAAGATGAAGTCTTCAAATATAATTATGAGTCTTTCTATTTATGTTTTCATTTCTGTTTTGCTTTGCATATTTTGAAATTCTGTTGTTAGGTATATACTCGTTGAGGAATATGCTATCTTCTTGGTGAATTAAAATCTGTTATCATTATGTGATGTTGTCAATCTTTTCTACTGGTTATTTTCGTTGATCTAAAGTCTACAATAACTTATATTAGCATAGCTTTCTTTTAACTAGGGTTTAAGTGGTATATCTTTTCCCCATTTTTTTTTCTTTTAAGCTATCTATATCATTATATTTAAAGTGTGACACTTGTCGACAGCACATAAGTCCATCATTTGTGCAATCCAATTTGACAATCTCTACTTAATTGGTGTACTTAGCATTTTACAAAGCTAATTAAATGGATTTTTCCTTGCCAAAAACCTGAGCTAAGAAATCTGAAAAGACTCATGATGCATTGGTCTTTTGCCTCCTTTACAGAAAGTCAGTTAAGCTACAAGTTTGAAAAATTACTATATATTCAAGCTGTAAGCCTCTTACTGTTAACATCTGGAAAAAGATATGACAGATCATAAAGTTTAAGAACTGAGAGGAATCGTGCAGATCATTTTATCAAAATTCTTCACTTAAGATTAAGCAACTGAGACTAGGAGAGATGTAATGACTAGCCTAATATCAGCCAGCTCATAGCCTAATAGGAACCTGGAATCCAGATGAGTTAATTTTGCTAAAGCTATTTTCTCTACTCCACTCCAGTACATTGTCTGGGGCACTTCTTATGACTCAGACCAGTCCTCAAGGATGGCCTCCAGAAAGCAAAGGGATAAATAAATAAATAAATAAATAAATAAATAAATAAATAAACTTGGGCCAAATTATGTTTATATACCAAAGTGGTATCTAAATTAGTCAGTTAATTCTCCCATTTTTTATAGCTATAATATTAGATGGTTGAGTAGTCTATCTTTAAAATGGAGTATTATAGGATCATATGGTATTTCTAGGTTTAATTTTTTGAGGACCCTCCTGTTTTCTTTTTTTAAAGATTTACTTTATTTGAGAGAGAGAGAGATGGAGCACGCACACATGGGGGGAGAGGCAGAGGGAAAGGGAGAAGGAGAGAAGCAGACACCCAACTGAGCTTGAGCCATACGTGGGGGTCAATCTCACGATCCTGATATCATGACCTGAGCCAAAATCCAGAGTTGGACGCTTCACCAACTGAGCCACCCAGGCGCCCCAGGCACCTCCTGTTATTCACAGTGGCTGCACCAACTTACGTTCCCACCGAGGGTTACTTTTACTTCACAATCTCATCAGCGCTTGTCATTTGTTTGTTTGTTTGTTTGTTTGTTTATGTTAGCCATTGTAACAGGTGTGAAGTGATATCTATTGTTATTTTGATTTGTATTTCCCTGATGATTACTGATGTTGAGCACCTTTTCATGTGTCTATTTGCCATCAATATGCCTTCTTTGGAAAAATGTCTCTTAAGATCCTCTGCCTATTTTTAATTGGATTATTTGTTTCTTTGGTGTTGAGCTGTATAAGTTCTTTATGTATTTTTTATATTAATCCCAAATTAGATATAACATTTGCAAATATCTTCTTCCATTCAGAACACTATCTTTTTGTTTTGTTGATGGTTTTCTCTGCTGTGTAAAAGCTTTTTATTTTGGTATAGTCTCAACAGTTTATTTTTGCTTTTGTTTCCCTTACCTCAGGAGCTATAGCTAGAAAAAATGTTGCTATGGCCAATGTCAGAAAAATTACTACATATGGTCTAAGAGTTTTATGGTTTCGGGTCTCACATTTAGGTCTTTAATCCATTTTTATTTTTGTGTATGGTATACAAAAGTGGTCCAGTTTCATTCTTTTACATGCATCTATCCAGTTTTCCCAGCACCATTTGAAGAGACTGTCTTTTACCTATTTTATCTTCTTGCCTGCTTTGTCATAGATTAATTGACCATATAAGCATGGGTTTATTTCTGGGCCCTCTACTTTTTTTTTCCACTGATCTATGTATCTATTTTTATGCCAGTACCATATTGTTTTGATTACTACAGCTTTGTAATATATCTTGAAATCTGGAATTGTGAAACCTCTGTCTTTGTTCTTCTACCGGGTATTTACCCAAAGAAAATGAAAACACTAATTTGAAAAGATATATACACCCCTATGTTTTTTGTAGCATTATTTACAATAGCCAAGATGTCAAAGCAGCCCAAGTGTCCATTGATAGATGAGTGGATAAAGAAGATGTGTTACACACATACACACACACACACACACACACACACACGAATATTACTCAACCATAAAAAAGAATGATTCTTGCCATTTGTGACAACATGGATAGACCTAGAGTGTATTGTGCTAAGTGAAATATGTCAGATAGATGAAATCATATGGTCTTGTCTATCTCAATGTGTGGAATCTAAAAAACAAACGAATAAACAAAAAGTAGAATCAGACTTATAAATACAGAGAACAAACGGATGGTTGTCAGAGGGAAGAGGGAGTGAGGGAATGGGGAAAATGGGTGAAGGGGAGTTGGAGACACAGACTGTGAAAGCACTGTTAAACCAGGTATAAACAGGCTGGCTGCATGACAATCTTCTCTCTTCCCCCACCCTTCTAAATTCCCAGGGCTTAAAAATTGCAACTTAAGCAAACTGTGTCCCTCCAGTGTTACTTCTGAGAGTTCAGAGATAAACCTCTGACAACCAGATGTTTTCTAGTGAGGCAGTGACCTGTAGAACTTGGTGACAGTGTCTCTTTAGTGCCAAAGACTCTGTCCTGGTCATCTCCCCCTTCTTTAACACACAGGGAGGCCTTGACTATGTTTTGTTAGAGTTTATCTTCTACAATAATTTGTGAGAAAAATATCCCATTTAAAGTTCTACTAGTGGTTAATTTATAGTTTTTTCACAAATATTCATTTGTAGTCATTATTTTTATATACCCACAAAAGAATTTTTATCTAACACGTACCAGTCAAAAAAATTTAACACATTTATTTCTTGGGGATTTTGTTTTGTTCGTTGATTAGTTTGATTTGTTTTTTTCAGTTTACTGAGCTTTCTTAGACTGCCATTTTTTTTTTTTTCTGGAGTAATTAACCCTGTTATTTAAAATATGAAAATTGTCAATGTCAAAATATTTTCATACTTATCATTATAATCCTATTTAATCAAATACTCATATTTGCTATGTCAACATTTCTCCCACAAGTGGTTCGTTATTTTATTCAATTTTCCTTTGTGCTTTATTGGCCTCAATACTTAACAACTAATCACTGCCATTAGTTGAGTGCTAGGATATGCCAGCCACTATTCTAAATGCTTTAAATGCATCAACTTATTTAATCTTCACAATATCATTATGAGATGGTATTATAATAACCATTGTAAAGATAAGAAAATTGTGGCTTAGAAAGATTAAGTAAATTGCTCTATGTCATGAAGATTTAAACTCAGTCCAATTCCAATTTTAAATTCTAGGCAAAAGAAAAATCTCTAACAAAGAGGGATAATGATACAACTATCATGGACATTCACTTAACAGTACAAATATATATCAAAATGTATTTAAGCAACAACCTACAAATCAAGAAAAAAGGAGAAATGAGAAAATACAATTTGAAAATTTAGTATGATACCACCTCAGAAATTCATAAGGCCCTCCAAAATAGTCTTAGACATCAATGATCTCAACAATATAATTAATGAGTCTATGCTATTAAGTACACATAAGGAATTCTATATCCTACAAGTGGGAAATATCAATTGCTCTTCAGCAGAAGCAGAACATTTGGGAAAATAGCTAATAGGATACAAAGGCAGACTCAATATATTCCAAAGGATCAATAACACACTGTGTTTATTAACCATAAAAAGAAAGGTATAAATTAATAACAGAAAGAGAGCTAACTATTATGTTTGCAAATCAGTGTATTATCAAATAACCTGTGTCTTATGGAAGAAAGAATAATAATAAATATTTGAAGCTGAATTATAATAAAAACACATCAGAGTGTGTGTGAAAGCAATATGTAGGAGTATTCCTATAGCCTTAAATGCATTTATTTTAAAAACAAGAAATGATTTAAAATATAAATATCCAACTCAAGAAGTTGGAATATGAGTAGGAGAGAAGTCCAAAGACACAACAAAGGACTAAAATTATGGTTAAAATAAATGAGACCTCGGAGGTCTCCTGCAAAAGAAAATCCATAGAGTGTAACAAAATCAAACCTATTTTCCTGAGAAGATTTATAAGATAGATAAACCTTTGACAAGACTAACAAAGAAAAACAAGAGAGAAGGTATTACTGTGTGAAATACAGAATGAGAAGGGGAACTCTGGACACAATAGAAATATAGTAATAATAAAGGGAATAATAAAAATAATCTAATGCATAGCTGATATGGACAACTTCCTAGAAAAAATATAAAATGCCAAAACTGGCTGAAACATATATAAAACCTCAAAGTCTTAAGCCTTTAAAATTATTGAACAATTTATCAAGAAATTCACCTCCCCAAAATGCCAGTGAATGTGTAAACTGGTACAGCCACTTGGGAAAGCAATATGGCAGCAGCCAGTGGTCCCACTCCATGGGCTTTATATCCCAAAGAAGCTCTCACACAGGTCTAAACTAATTATATGAACATGTGGCACAGAGATAGAGCTTAAAACACATTATGGTCTTTTGAAAGTATGAAACAACAAAGTCTAGAGCTTGTTATTTATATTAAAAAAACACATGCGGTTCACAAAAAATACAATTTTAAAATAGCACATGTGAAAAAAATAAAACAAGTATCTTGAGATGGTTGCAGTCCAGGGGATTGAGATCCATAATGGGAATGGGGACTAGGGATTAAGAAAACTTTTAAAAATCTTTTAGAAGGGAAAATTTTTGGGAAAATTTGGGAAAATTTTTAAAAGATCCTTCTTTCTAACCACCTTATTGACTCACAATACATACCCTAGATATGACATCTCCACTAAAAGAAAAATCAAATTATGTAAGTGTTTCAATTTTAGGATTAATGTTCTTGAAAAATGCTTTAATTTTGGTAAAATGTTATTAGTCTTATATCTGCCAATAGTTTTGCTCTCAAACGTTAATCAATTCTAAGCAACATAAATGTTAATGGCTTCCTTAACCATGTTTTCATTATTTTGGAAAATTTTCAAATATCATGAAAGTGTATTACTGGAGTTCATAATTTCTTCACATATTTCTACTGTTCCTCTCCCCTGGACGCCTTCTTTACAATGTGGAAAAGTCTAGGCACATAGTTAGATCATTCTTATTACAGCAGTTCTTATTGTTAGCATAGCTAGCATGTCAGAGATCAATATTATTAATTTATATTACTTTTAAATTTATTTTTGAATCAAATGTCACTAAAGAAATTGGATATTTTTTATTTTTGTTTGTTCATGAAAGAATAATACATTTAGTTTGAGTAAACTATTGTTCTTCTGGCCTCTATTTCATTTATTTCCACTCTGATCTTTAGTTCTTTCCTTCTGCTAACTTTGGATTTAGCTAAAGCAATTATGAGAGAGAAGAACAAGCCCAAAGCATCACATTTTATGATTTCAAACTATACTACCAGGGGATAGCAATTAAAACAGTATGGTAGTTAAAAATCGTCACATAGATCAAAGGAACAGAAGAGTTAAAGTCATGCATATATGGTCAACTAGTAATTGGCAAGAAAGCCAAGAGCATCCAACATAGAAAAAAAGTTGTCTCTTCAACCGATGGTTGCTGAAAAAACTGGAGAAACACATACAGAAAAATGACATTGGACCCATATCTTATACCACTTACAAAAATTAACTTGAAATGGATCAAAGACCTAAGCATAAACCTGATACCATAAAATTCCTAGGAGAAAATATAAGAAGAAGCTCCTTGAAATTGGTCTCAAGACTGATTTTTTGGATATGAAACCAAAACACAAATCAACAAAAGTAAAAATCAACAAATAGGACTGTATCATATATAAAATTTTCTGCACTGCAAAATAATAACAATAATAATAGAAATAATAATAATCAAGAAAATGAAAAGCCAACCTACTGAATGGGAGAAAGTATTTGCAAATCATAGATAAGGGGTTAACATCCAAAATATATAAAGTATTCGTACAACTCAATAAAAAAGAAAAAAAATCCAATTAAAAAATATGCAGAGAAACTAAACAGACATTTTTCCAAATGAGACATCCAAATAGCCAACAAATACATAAAAAGCTGCTCAGTATTACTAATCATCAGTGAAGTGTAAATCAAAACCACAATGAGATAACAACCTCACACTGCTTAGAATGGCTATCCTCAAAAAGACAAGAGATAACAAGTGTTGACAAGGATGTAGAGAAAAGGGAATCCTTGTGAATTATTGGTGGGAATGTAATTAGTACAGGCACTATGGAAAACAATGAGCAAGTTCTTCAAATGTTAAAAATGGGAATACCCTATGACCCCCCCCACACACACACGATGGAGTATTATTCAACCAGGAGCAAGAAGGATTTCCTGCCATTTGCAATAATATGAATGGACCTTGAGGACATTATACTGAGGTAAGTCAGAGAAAAACAAATACTATCACTTATATTTGATGTGGAATCTAAAACATGCTAAACTCATAAAAATATAGAGTAAAATGGTGGTTAACAAGAGCTGGAGAATGGGGGAATAGGAGAAGTGTTGTTTAAGGATACAAACTTACAACTAGTAGGTAAATAAATCCTGGAGATTTAATGCACAGTATAATGATTATAGACAACAATATTATATTATAAACATCAAACTTATTGAGAGACTAGATCTTAATTATTCCCACCACAAGAAAGAAATGATAATTATGTGAGAAGTACCTATTAATGCTACAATGACAATCATACTGCAATATATGGATGTATCAAACCAACATGTTGTACACTTTAAACTTGCACAGTGTTATCTGTCAAATATATCTCAATTACAAATATTATTTGAGGAAATCCAAGATACAAGAGTAAGGACTAAAAGCAAACACTAGTTGAAATTTAAGAAGACATTGACACACCAAATAGAATGAAAAATACATAACCAATGAATAATGTCCTTAACTAGAAAAAATTGATGTCACTCTTGAAATCTGCAAATATTATAAACAGTGTGCATATTTTCTCAAACCTATGTAGAACATTTAAAAATATTAGTCAGCTATTCTGCCACGAAGAAAATATCATTAAATAGGCAGGAAGGAAGGGAGGGAGAAGAAAGTACAGGTCATACTAGACCCACACTAAAATGTAGTAAAATAAATAATAAAGTTAACTCAACTTTGGCAAAGTTAAAGATGAAAATATAGGCAAAATTGGGAATGAAAAGGTACAAAAAAAAAGGAAAACACCACAAAGACAAAATTTTAAGAGATGTATAACCCCATGCTAATAAGATTAAAGTGTGAATAAAATGCCCACTTCTCTGGCAAACTCATTTACTAAATATATTAGTCGGTAATAATGTTAGCTTCTATAGCAAGCAATGTCAGTGGTTCAAAACAATAAAGGTTTATTTCTTACTCACCGCAAACCCAATGTGGGTTGCTTGACTCCTGGGCAGTTTTTCTTTAAGCAGTGACTGTCATTCTTCCTCTACTTCAACCATCTAGACAAAGAGAAGATAAACATGAGAGGAACCATGAGAGACAATGGACTCTGAAAAACAAACTGAGGGTTCTAGGGGGGAGGGGGATGGGTTAGCCTGGTGATGGGTATTAAAGAGGGCACGTACTGCATGGAGCACTGGGTGTTATGCACAAACAATGAATCATGGAACACTACATCAAAAACTAATGATGTAATGTATGGTGATGAACATAACAATAAAAAATTTTTTAAAAAATAAAAATAAAAAAAGAGAAGATAACCATGGCAGTCATATGGGCCATTTTAAGGCAGTCATAGAGATTGCGTACATCATTTCCACAAACACATTCCACTGGCCTTATTGCGAGGCTACCTAACTGCAAGGGAGGATGAGCAAGGGAGGCTAAGGCATCCTGTGTTGCCTGAAAAAAAAAAAAACAACATTACGAAGTATGTAGCCAATTTCTGCCATATCGATACTGACTCCTAATGAAGCAGCAAAGACGGTTGAACTGTAACTACGAATGACATTGAAATTATTATGAGAGAATCTTCTCCCCAAAAGTTCTGGAGCAACTTGGTTTTATTGGTGAGTTCATTGAAATGTTCAAGAAGCAGTTCATCTCTGTACCCTACAAAATGTTACAAAGTATTTGAAAAGGAAACTACTTGAAAAAAGTTTTTCGGAAACCACATAATTTAGCCTATGAAGCTAATTTAACACTGATTTCCACTGTGATAGAATTACTGTCTCATCTATCTCATCTGCAAAGTAGGGATAATAACATTCCCAATGTTGAAGTTATTGAGAGTATTCAATGAATTATGTAAAATGGCCCAGGGTAAACAAATATATGTTCCTGGGGCACCTGGGTGACTCAGTCGTTAAGCGTCTGCCTTCGGCTCAGGTCATGATCCCAGGGTCCTGGGTTCGAGCCCCACATCGGGCTCCCTGCTCAGCAGGAAGCCTGCTTCTCCCTCTCTCACTCTCCGAGCTTGTGTTCCCTCTCTCGCTGTGTCCCTCTCTGTCAAATAAATAAAATCTTTAAAAATATATAGATATGTTCCTATTAATTTGCTACAAGTAAATAATATATCAATCTCCATTTTAAATAAAATTTCAATTGTAAGTAAAATTATTTCAAGCTGCATTCAATAGCATTGTAAGAAAATTATCAGAGTAAATTTATTCTAGGAATACAAATATCCAACATTAGGAAATCCATGAATAAGTTGTTTCATTGATACATAAAATTAAAATCATCTCATTAGATGCTACCAACTGTGAAATTTAACAAATATGCCAGATAAAAGTTTAGAGACAATAAGGAGTAAATCAATAGCCCTCATTACAAGAAACTACCCTTTTAAAATGAGGAAAAGGACAAATTTTCTTTACAGAATTATTTAACGTTTTTCTAGAATTTTAAGGTAATTCAATAATGCATGAATCAAAGAAAAAAGCAAGCTCTCTGCTTCACTCATAAAAATTACTGAAAGGGCAGATTTACAAAACAATGATTTTGTTGTTTTATACAGCCACTAAAATTGATGGCTAGGAGTATTATGTGAAAACATGGGACAATTTCTAGAATGTAATGTTAATAGGAAAGCAAGATACAAAATTATATTTCAGTAGAGCTTTAGAAAAGGAATACTCATACATTTAAAAGAATAACTTTTATTTCTAGAGCCATAATTTTGAAATCCAAGTAGTTTTTCAATATTTATAGCAAAAGCTGAACTACTTTTCAAGTACCCACAGAGCTAATCACTTTGGAATTAATAATTGTATAATAATTGTATAACATTTACAAAACACCTCTTTTACTTAAGTATACCATTTATTCTTCAGGGTTTTTTTTCAAGTTTTCATTTAAATTCCAGCTCGTTAACATACACTGTAATATTAGTTTCAGCTGCAGAATTTAGTGATTCTTTACTCATTCCTCACGGAGGGGTTTTTAAAGGTAACAAAGCCCATTAACATCAAGCCTTGGGATTAGACCCCATCTCCACATGTTCTGTGGCAGAGAGATCTAGTTGCCTGCCCATATTCTTTCTCCCCTTCTTCCTCACTAACAGAGGAGAAAAGACATTATTTCAGGTGGTAAAGCGCCCTGTTAAAACAGGATATTTCTTAGTTTCTCTTGTAGCTGTAGGTAAACAATGCCCTTCTATTCTGCTTTGTATTTGCTTCAGGAATACAGGTTTAATGATTAGAGATGTAGCAGCCATCTTGGATCATGAGGCAACCCTTAGGTCCTAACTCATGTTCTAAGCCTGGAAACCTCATGACTGTGGAGACAATACACTGGTCCCCCAGATAGCAATCTTAGACTTCCTTGACATGAAGAAAAATAGCCCCTTGCGTGTTTAAGTCACTGTTCATACAGAGTAGAATCTAATTCTAACTGATATGTGCTATTTCCTCTACACCACAAGGGAGGTAATGAAATTTTAGCATAGGACCTAAGTATTTTAAAACATTTAAAGCAACCTTAATCACCTGAGTCCTGTACCCAACCTTCAGTGTTTGAGGAAGAGTTTTATCTCTTCAAAACACCTATGAGAAAAAATTAAACCACATCTGATCATAGCTGATGAGACATTCTTCTTTTGGCACACATCACTTTAAGTGAGGAATTAACTTTTTTTCTTTATTATGTTATGTTAATCACCATACATTACATCATTAGCTTTTTTTTTAAGATTTTATTTATTTATTTGACAAAGAGATACACAGTGAGAGAGGGAACACAAGCAGGGGGAGTGGGAGAGGGAGAAGCAGGCTTCCCGCGGAGCAGGGAGCCCGATGTGGGGCTCGATCCCAGGACCCTGGGATCATGACCTGAGTTGAAGGCAGATGCTTAAGGACTGAACCACCCAGGCGCCCCTCATTAGTTTTTGATGTAGTGTTCCATGATTCATTGTTTATGTATAACACCCAGTGCTCCATTCAGTACGTGCCCTCTTTAATACCCATCACCAGGCTAACCCATCCCCCTACCCCTCTCCCCTCTAGAACCCTCAGTTTGTTTCTCAGGTTCCATAGTCTCTCATGGTTCATCTCCCCTTCAGATTCCCCCCCCGCCTTCATTTTTCCCTTCCTACTATCTTTTTTTTTTTTAACATATAATGTATTATTTGTTTCAGAGGTACAGGTCTGTGATTCAACAGTCTTACACAATTCACAGCGCTCACCATAGCACATACCCTCCCCAGTGTCTATCACCCAGCCACCCCATCCCTCCCACACCCCACCACTCTAGCAACCCAAGTGAGGAATTAACTTTATAAAATAAAGAAGAAAATCCCAGTGATGCACATTCAACCATATGCATACCTTCAGTTACCATTTGGCCCTAAGTTACCAAACACATTTTATCAGCATAGACCATGCCTGTGGACCTTGAACATCCTACCTAACTGCTTACTGATATTTCAACATAAATATCTGAAGCACTAAACTCAACATTACCAAAGCTGATTTCAGAAGCATCCCGTCAAACCTGCTACCTTAACTCTTTCCTATCACAGTGATTATCTTCTGTTGAGTTATGCCAGCCATGACTTAGGGGTCAACTTAAGGGGATCTCCCTAACTTCCCACACCAAATTTATGACCAAGTACTATCTGTTTAAGCTCCTGGGTATCTCTCAAATTTGCCTACCTTTTTCTTCACTGCACCCAGGTCTATGCATCTGTTATAGTTCTTATGTTCTACCACCACAACCTGCAAAACTTTCTACCTGAATCCATTTTGGCTTCTTTTTGAATCTCTTTGGCATCCTGCAGATTCGTCTGAGATCCTCCCTCCGCATTAACTGTGTGACCTTGAACTACTGCTTTACCTCTGGATTTCAACTTCCCCTTTTGTAAATATAGAATAATACTTGCCTCATGAGTTTGTTTTGAGACTTGGTTAGAAAAATACACCTCATGCCCCAGCACAAAAGAGGCAATCAATAAATATTAGCTTCCTTCCGCCTTTTTCAGAAACTATATTACACTTTGATTAGCATTTAAATAAAGGATTTTATGAGGTGTTTAAATAGAGATTTCAACAAGTTTCTGGTTTTTGTTTTATGAAAAAATGTTTGGGTTAAACTCTAACAGAAGATGGCAAAATAGAACTGTGAGAATAGGAGCACTGTTGAAAGAACATTCTCTGACTGGAGACATGCTACCGATAGCAGAGAGCTTGATGTGGATGATGTCTGAAGTATGTAACCAGAGCTACAACTTCTAAAGAACACTTGCTAAAGGTCATCTCAAAGAAAAATATCACACAACACTTTGACGATGGCTTTTCATTTAGTATCAAGTAGACAGTTGCTGTCAAAGTTTTGCTGCGTTTCTACTGCTGAACAAACATGGGCAAGGTCTAACAAAACTTTAAACAGCTGATAAAGTTATTAATTAGTTATTAGCTCATCAGCTAATAACTTACTCATTGAACAAATACAAACATACCTATATCCTCATATTGGGAATATTAAGTCCTCTTTTGTTGATTTTTTTTTAATGGTTCCTAATGCCAATCAGTGTGTGGCCCTGGTGTATTTTTCACAATTATTACTTAGAGGAGAAGTTACACTGAAATTTGACACTACACAAGGAAGAGAACATAAAGTCCTAAGATAAATGTCTTTTTTTTTTGTCAAAGATTACTTTTTCTGGACTCTATGATTGCTGAGTGAAGACACTTTGTTTAGAAGATAGAATCACGTATATTTCTCACTGGGCAGCCAACTGTCTATAAGCATTTGTGAGGAATTCCACATCTCACCAAATCGACACTGCCTCCTGCCTTCTTTGCAACAGATAAAACCGGGGTAATTTAGGAGATCCACAGAAAGCACTCTGTAAGCCCTTCCTCCCACTTCAAGAAAGTCCTCCATCACTATTAAGGAACCTAATGATGCTTCAGATTCACCAATTCCTCCAATTTCCTGGAGGGCATAGTCACACTAAGTGTTTCAAGGAGCTCTTCTCCTTCAGGAAGTTTCTGGCACTGTCAGCTATCACCTAAAGCCACAACACACATATTTTTGAATGAAAGCAAAAGAAAGCTTTCAGGGAACAAAATTCCTTTCAAATACACTGATGATAATGTAAACATTTCTCTGAACCGATAAAACAAAATGTCCAAGTAGGAATTGACGTCAAGCTCGGTCCTCTGCCTAGAATACCCTTGCCTTCATCCTTTCTCATCGGGCTAGCTCCTCAGAGCCTTCCTTTAAGTCCAGAAGTCACATTTAAATGAGAATGTATCCCTCTTTGCATCCCCCCTTCCCACCTGACACAAAAATTCCCCCTTCTTATCCTATGCACCTGTTTACTTATCTCTTTTCACAATAAAACCTTTATGTCTACATCCTCAAGTCTTGAAAGCCCAAAGCTTCTTAAATGTAACAGCAAACAAATTATCAAATGAACAAACCAGAAATTCTGCTTACCTACATCTGCACAGAGGACAGGACTCAGAAAGCCCCAGGCATTCACACTTGCCCTTGTCTAAGTACAGCATCCAGAGGTGACCTGACAAATGTCCTCTCCCTGAAGAACTTCCTGACTATTTGGCAGCCAGTTACACAAAACGCTAATGAGAGTCTTATGTTTCAAGTTTTATCTCTTTATTACATCCGTGGTTCTTTAGCCAAGTCTAGTTCATTCAAATCCCCCCCGCTGCCAATTTAGTAACATTTTGATTCCAAGTGTGTGACCTATAGTCCTTCTCACTCATCAGAGTGAGAAGTCTGAGAGCTAAGGAGATCTTTGGCATCTGAAGTCCAGCTGAAGTGAAGGAGTAAGCGGGGAGATAAAGAAAAACTTGCTTTCCTTCCTTCCTTCCTCAAAGCTGCATGTAGGCTGTCCCATCTGTGGTATGGATGGGGTATAAAAATGCATCATCCATGGACTAATCACTTCCCTAATAACACTTATTTATCATATTGGTGTTTAATCTCCAAATCACAATAACTATCTTATTGATAAACAAATCTATCCAATAAATACAATAGGGTACACGGTACATATTATGACTTTGGTAATATATGAACTATTGTTTTTCTTTTTATTAATGGCTTTGGAGTTTGCTTTTTCTTCTCAAGTCACATTCTCATTACTTCTAGCTTAGAATATGATAAAAGTACTATATTCATCTCTATATATTATGATTTCCATTCCATTCTGAGAGACCACCTACAACTCCATATCGAAACTCTTTGTCTGTAGTTCAATGATGGAAGAAATCTGGCACTACCATGGTTTGTAAGTCCATTTTTTTATACATTTATTGTTTGCTTTCACCAGGCTGATCTCATTGTTCTCCCCACTATCTAAGAGTCATGACACATAGGTCTACCTCTGAGCCTTTGATCAAAGTGTTGTCTCAGGTGGTAGCATCATCTTTATCTGGATCAAGTTCCCACCTACTTGGCTTAACCTGATCCAGCTATGTTCAAGCTAAGTGTACAAATTCCATAGCGGTAGTAACTAGGATAAAGTTAGAACATTAGGAGAAGCTGCAACAGAGCTCAGAAGACATTCTGTGTTCACAAAAGACATTGGTAGGCTTGCCTGTCATGAGTTTGGAAACTCATTTTGGAATTCAAAGGAAGAAGTCAAACTGATTCCCTCACACAACAGTTTAAATCCATACACTGCATTCTCATCTAACATGCACAATTCCTGCCAAAGGGCCAAATACTCCATGTCTAAAACAAATGCAGAACAGATACTACAAATCTGGATAGTCTGATAGGAATGGGTTTGAGAGGAGGCAGTGTTGTTAGAACAGGTGGGGACCACAAATGTATGAGGTGGCCCTGCTTCTGTGAACCGGCAGCTGCCATCTGTGGAGTCAGATCAAACCCAAGGGAGCCCACCTTTCCCATGGAAGAGTGTCCAGAAAACCACATTCAGTTGATTACTGTAATGTTCTCAACCCAAGAAATAATACATTATTTGGCAGCCAGTTTCATTTATAAATCTAATAGGAGTCAGAAATCTCAAGGATCTTATTTCTTTCCTATGTTAATGACATTTTTGTTCCCACTGTGCTTCTTAGAAGCTATATACCTTGGACAAAGAAAGTAAATACTTTCTCTCTGCATCAATTTTACTTTCACCTCTAAATTGAAACATGTGGTAATATATAGTCCCCTCAGCGGATATAGTCAGATATAGTCCCCTCAGGGGCAAGATGCTATTCCTTCTCTCTTAGGTCGTTACATTAACCAACATTAATTCTATGAAATCACATTCAATCACAAATCATGATGGAAGCTCCTTACATGTCATACCTTTCCAGAAGACTCCCTCAATCACCTGGAATGACTGACAAAGTTAACTAGTCCACCTAGTAAAGATGCTCCATAATATTCCTCTTTAACTTACTGTAAAGACATGATCTTAACATTATGTTCATACATAAAATACATCACCTTAGTCTTATTTTTAAATGAGAAATAGCTAACATATTAAAGGTACTATCTTTTATTTTTTATGGTAAACCATTCTAGCTACCTTGACCTCCCCATAAGACAAAAACAAAAAACAAAACCAAAAAATTGCCTGATGAGTTTTTTACTCTTTCCAATATAATAGTTGGTGTACTGAAATTTTAAGTTTATCTTGTCTCTAAAGCTCTTAAGCCTACATCTTAATTTTCTATTTTTGAAACTTACCATTCCAGTAATTTTCCAGCAATATAATTGTATTCACAACTTCTTGAATGACTATACTGTTTCACAGAAAATTCAGGTATATGAAATTAAATGCCCAATTAAAAAGTTAACCCTAATGAGAAATGGAATTCTGCATCATAACCTAGTAAGCCCAAAATTTTGCAAAGTTTTGTCTGCATCTTAAACTAATGTATTTCCATGGCAAACAATGGTAAGGGAAGTCCTGATAGCCTGGACCAAAATAATGTAAATTAGAAACTATTTTATCTACAAGAATCAGTCCTTAAATTTTGACTAGTGAATTCTAAAAACTAAATGCATTGCCCATCATCTTCAGAAATATCCCTCAGCTTCAACAAATGCACACTTAGAGTTCAGTTTATGATAGGAAGCAACATTAGTATAGTCCTCTATAACACATTTTTCACATTTTCACACAGCTACTGAAATAAGTTAATGTTCCCATCTTGATGGATTCTTTTTTAGAGATAGGGCACAATGTGGATTGATTTACATAACCCTTCCATTAAAAAATAAAGCATATCATGTTTGTGCCATTGAAATGGCAAGTTCATTTTCCTTCTTGTTTTATTATAAACACTGTTGTTTTAAATAACACTCACAATCCATTGAATTGTAGCTGATATTTTGTGTCATGGTGACTAAAAATTCAAAGGGAAAAGGAGTTCATTTTCACTGAGTGCATACAGTATACAATAATGTACACTGAGGTGGGTGGAGCCTGTTTAAGATTCTCTCTCTCTCTCCCTTTGTCCCCCCTCAAAAAAAAAAAAATTGTGGATCCATGAACATCTGTTTTAAAGTCATGGAATATGCTTGTTTAAAGATGGAAAATACTGGGTTCATTTCTGAATCATGAGAGGAGGGTAAGTCCCAGGAATTTGCATTTTTTAAAAAGAACCTTTGTTTCCTTACCCACAGAGATTTTTCAAAGCCATGAGCAAACAATGGAAGGTGTTTAGGGTCATGCTCAAGTCTGTCTAGATTTCTATCTCAAAAAAACAAAGGCATACGTATATAAAATACATGTAGAAAGATGGTTAGTGCAGCATAGTTTGTGATAGAAAAGACCAAAACAAATCAAATACTCATTCATGGGCAAATGGTTAAATTGTGGTTCATGCATACTGTAAAATATTCTGTAGCCATGAGAAACAATTATACATACACACATACACACATTAGGAATATGTTCACTTTATACTGTTAAATAAAAAAAGTTGCATACATAAAGTATGATTACCTATTAACCTACCATATGGACAACTTATGTGTTTATGTTTCTATAGGCATAGGAAAGAATACATAGTAAACTGTTAATGGTGTTTACAACATCAAGGAAAAGAGAAAGGGGAAAACTATCATTTTTTTAATTTGCATACTTTTTATTTCATAGTTATAAAATCACACACCATTTTTATAGTAAAAACAGATAAAGAATGATTCTGCAAACAAAAATATTTAAAATATGGATGCAAAAAACAATTACATCACAGGAAAATAAGGATTTTAGGAGGGCGATTTTGAGTGACATAGATAGATACGGAAAGAGTCTTGAATCATAGGTGAGAGGCACAAATGCTAACCAAAAGATTTCAGACATCAGGAACATAAGAGCAAGGAATACTAGAAAACTGGTCTGTAAGGCCCATAGAAATCTTATGGAGGAACTCCACCTAGTTATTTAAAGTTATTTGCATCTCTTCACATCATGAAAATATGCCTGGCTTTTTTACTATTCAGTAGCCCCTTAAAAAAAAAAAAAGCTACACTACAAATAAATTTTAAGGTAAACTTAGTTAATTAGCAAAATCCATAATGGCTGCAAAAAGTTTATTTTCTTGGAAGGGTAAAGCGTTTCTTAGTTTAAGAAAAATGTGTGTTTCACCATAGTGTGGCTTGTTCCCTAGACATTTTAATGGTACAGTATGATGAGTTTTAACAAATGTATACAGTCATGTAGCCAAGACCACAATAAAGATATCAAACACATCCATACACCCAAAATTTACCTTTTACCCCTTACCTTTTGTCAATCCTGTCATTCCTGCCTCTGGTCCCAAGTTCATTTATGTGTTCTATTTCCCTATCAGTTAGTTTTTGTCTTTGCATATAGAGTATGCAATTTTTGTGTTGACTGTTTTCATTCAACTCCATATTTTTGACATTAATCCACATTTTTTAACGTATCAATATTTAGCTCATTTTCATTACTGAATAGTAATTCCACTAAATGGAACTTATTTGCCCTTACACTTGCTGATAACACTTAAATTGCCTCCAGTTTTTGGCCAATGTAAGTTATGCTGCTGTGAATAAGAAGGTTCACATTTTGTATAGTTATATATTTTCCTCTCTCTTGAATAAATTCCCTAAAAGTGGAATTCCTAGAATTTATGGTAAATGTACACTTATTTAATTGTATTTAAAATTTCCAGAATCTTTTCCAAAGTGGGTGCTTCATTTGGCATTGTTAAACACAGTGCATGAGCATTCCAGTTGCTCCATATCCCTTCCAACACTTATTTAGTATCAGTATTTCTAATTTTAATCATTTTAAAGGGTGTGAAGTCATATGGTGTTGAAGATTTAATTTGCCTTTCCCTAATGGTAAGGGATAGTGAACATACTCCCATGTGTGTATTAGCCATTTGTATACCCCAATATGTGAAAGATCTGTTCAAATATGTTGACCATTTTTAATTGGGTTCTTACACATGGGTTGAACATACACACACATACACATTCAGATATACACACATACCCAATTTCATCCCAGTCTTCTGTGTCATGCCTATCCATTTTCTTAAGGTTACTTTTTGAGAAGTTTTAAATTTCAAACTAGTCCAATTATCACCTTTTTCTTTCATAATTCATGACAGATCTTCTATGCTAAGGTTAAAAAGATTTTATTGTTTTTATCCTATGCTTTCTTTGAGAAGTTTTATAATTTTAACTTTTATGTTTAAGTCTTTGATACATTTTGGATTAATTTTTGTGTACAGTTTAAGAATTGAGTCCTTTTTAAATGTGTGTATCTGCTTCTGGACTTTGTACTCTGTTTCTGATAAAGTAAGGAGTTAGCCAGATATAAGCAGGGAGCAGGTGTTTTCCGACTGCTAAGAAGGGCAGAAACCACGTTTCAAAAAGCCAGGAGAAACCCTGGAGAACAAGCCTGTGTTCTGCCCTATCATCGCTGCCCACCATAAGCTATAGCTTCATGATAAGACAATTACATTTGCGGTTTTGACTCCCCTTGCAGGGGATGGCTGCCATGCCAGTTCTGATAAGGACCATACAGGGCCAAAGAGACCCTTAGATGATGGGAGGCACTCCCAGTCAGAGACAGCTCTGGCTATGACCCACAATCCTTGCATGCAGAAAAAGGAAAGACAACCCTGACCCTCTGTGCAGTTGCCACCTCTGGGCCTGTCCACTCTCCCACCTCAAGAGTGTACTTTCACTTTAACTGCTGTTCAAGTCTTGCTTACTTAAGAGTTTGGCTCTGACATCTTCCTCCATCAAACTCAAAAACAGAGGCAGAGGAGGGACAGAAGAGATATTGTTGACATTTCTATTTTGTTTTCTTTGTTTCTTCTTATGCTAACTCTACACTATCTTGACGACTATATTAATCCTTAAAATTGGGTATATGTCTTCCAACTTTGTTTTTCTTTTTAGAAATGATTTAGAATATTCTAATACCCTTGTATTTTCTCCTTATATTTTCATGTAAGTTTCAGAAGCAGCTCCATTTCTAAAAAAAAAAAAAAAAAAAGAGGCTACAAGCATTCTAATTGGCATTGTGAATCTGTATTTTAAGGAGGAGAACTAACATTTTAACAGCACTGATTCTTCTGATTTATGAACATTTATATCAGTCTTTAATTTCTCTCAACAATGTTTTGTAGCTTTCAGGATATAGGTCAAACACATATTGTATTAAATGTATCCCTAATTATTTCTTGGTTTTTGTTGACACTTTAAATGGTAATTTTTAAAATTTTATTTTCCAATTGTTCTTTGCTAAAATATAGAAATATGATTGATTTTTATATATAAAATTTGCATCCTGCATTAAACTTGCATAATAAATTTTATGTTTTGTTTTCATTTTAATTCAGTTCAAAATGTTTTCAATTTCCATCATGTTTTCTTTCTTGCCCCCATGGGTCAGAAAGAAATATATTAATTTCCAAACATGTATCATCTTTCTCAAGTCTACACTTTGCACACTGCCACACATTTGAGGGCTCACTTCTCTCAGGCTGCAAGCCAATAGTTAGGGATATATAGAGGCTGAGGTTACTAAATTCTAATTTCTAACAGCATTTACTGAAAGCTGCTAGAAATCCAGGGTTTCACAGAGCCACCCTTTCTTCCATCTTCAGCTCCTTCAGAAACTATGTCACAGCAGGAAATAGCCCACTCAAAAGGGATGATTGCAGAGAATTGAATAAAGGGACTGTTCATATAGGTAGACACAGGTAAGGGAAACCACAAAGGATAGGGAGGCCTCTTGGGGCAAGCAACAGCGGAAAGCAGAGGGAATGGTTACTGGAAACCACAGAAAGTTCCAAGAAAGAGGCATCCCACAGGAACTGTGGTGTCAAGCAGAGAGATACAGAAAGGGGACCAAAGAAACAAACACTCCAACCTCTTTTTCTCCCCATACTCCAGTCTCCTTTTGATTCCTCCCATTGGCCATTCTAACTGAAAGCGGAAAGACAAGAGAGCCTGGTTTAGACAATACTTGGAGGTCAACGTCCTGGCACACAGAGCAAGATACAGCTGGAGAGTGAAACCTGAGGAAGAGTAAGAATATTCAGAAAAGAAAGCATACTACGACTTCCCATACACCAAGTTCCAATTCTTATCAGTAAAGTCACCAGCTTTGAAAGGACAAAATAAGATCACTTCCACAGATACGTCTTTTTCACTATGACAGAACCCACTAACAAAAGATACTGTGTTTTGCCCAGCACTAAAAACATCTATTTCTCCTGTCCAGCTTTGTTCGCAGGACCGTATTAAAGCTGGCTGATTGACGCATAGATTTGAAATGTAATCCTAAATGACATTTATTCTTCTTTTCAAAGCTGCCTAGCTCTGGTCTGCTGGGCTATTAGCTCACTCCTGTTCACTACAGAAACAAATCCCAGATGATAGCCAAACTTCTAAAAACAGTTGCATGACTCTATCCAGATGTTTTTCAGGACATTAGGAAGCCATGATTAAATAGGTCAGTGGACATTTGGCCTTTAGTAACAGCTTTCTGAATGTGCCAAATGGAGAATTTCCAGGCAGCTGTAAGCACATACTCTGCAGGTACTGGTCTGTGGTCGCGGCACCTCCTTTAGGGTCATCTGACCATCAAACTAGTCTAGTATTCTGTCTAATCCATCTGACTACTGACAGTTAAAAATGTTTCTGGGAGCCACTGAGCAACTGTGAAGTGAGAAGAGGTATATTTACTATAAATCAAGTTTGTTTGTTTTTTCCAGTAATGGGTGTTGATCAACCCTCTCTTTTCTTTAAGATGGATGGGTATTAATTAACTACCAGAAGTCAAGCTAGCTATACCCTGGGGGCAGGCCCTTTTCCAATATTTTACTTCTCTTACTGACTATAGCAATTTTTGAAAAAATAAATATTTGGGATTTAGGAGATATTTTCCTTATAGCCATCAACATCATTGACTGGGATGGAAGACTGCATGTGATTATTTTACAAGCTACTATAAACACAGAGCCTGGGGAATCTTTTAGAAGACTGAGATATTTTCTTTCCCTAACAATAATTGGCTCCTGTTTAAGGAGCACCTACCATATGCCAGAAACTGTGCTCAGTTTTTAGGTACTTTACATTATAAATTTTCTTGACAGATGCATGAAACAAACAGCATTATCATCTTTCATCAGATGAGACGGGGAAATTTGTAACTTGTCCATGGTCACACATCCAATAAGTGGGAGAACCTGAAGGGATGAAGACGCAGGTCAGCCTGATTCTGACACCCATATTCCTTCCTGCCCTGATATTTGTTTACCTAACAAAACATCTGAGAGAGCACCAACTCCTTAGCCTCACAGGGCTGGATTAGCTGTGCATATGGAATGTAACTGTGTACGTAGGTGGTATACACCAGCCATAATGTGAGCTATGGTTATTCTCTCTTTATGGCAAAGCTTTAATTAGCTTTTCATGATTCTTAGAACTCAGCAAGCATCATGAGCTCATAAGAGGAACTGAATTTTTTACATCTCTCTTTGAGGTATTCCTGTGTTTTCTTTGGCCAGTCTGGGAACATCCTCACCATGAATGTCCCAAACAGCTGTCAGCCACCTAGCTAGGAGACAAGAGGGGGGTTTGCTCATGGTGCAGAGAGATGATACGATAGCAGGTCTCTCTAAATACATTTCCTTTTATTAAGAAATACTAAAGTGCAAGGAAAGTCAGTTTCTAGGTGACTGACTAAACCTTCGCAGAGGAAGCATGGAGTTCAGAATGAAGTTAAATTGAAATGATAATTTAAGAGCAGGGTTATTTACAATGAGAGTAAGAAACTGTACTGGTATCAGATGCTATTAATTAGTACTGGGATCCTCAGGGATCTCAGGACCTAATGTGTGAGAAAACAAAGCAGTCATTGACAACAATGGTGCTGTAAATTTAGAGACTAAATGTGCTGGTATAATTCTACATGCCTCAAAGAATGTAGTATTAAATCAATTTCTGAATATCATTTTAAAATTAATTTAAAAAATCCTCCGTACTTCATGTGACATTTCAATGTTAAAGAATTTTCATCCTAGAAGCCTGTAGCTTTCCAGAAATCTCTGAGTTAGGGGCACCTGGGTGACTCAGTCAGTTAAGCAACCGCCTTCAGCTCAGGTGATGATCCCAGGGTCCTGGGATTGAGCCCCCATTAGGCTCCCTGCTCAGCGGGGAGTCTGCTTCTCTCTCTCCCTCTGCCACTCTCATGCTTGCTCTCTCCCAAATAAATAAATACTTAAAAAAAAAAAAAATCTCTGAGTTAGAATGTTCCAGAGTTCTTATCAGATACAGTGTTTACTAGATCAAAAGGTAGCAGGGAGAAGAGAATGGTAAATCCATCATTTCAGCTAAAATACACAAAAAGCATATTCAAAAAGATGGACTAATTTCCACTATTTCCAAAACTCCTGTAGGAAAGCATCTTTCATGTCAGAGCTAGTTTCCCTGCCCTGACAAACTTGGATAAGTTAGAATCCCCCCAAAGAATGTTCTATGGCTAGCTCACAGATGCCAGTAAATGTTCCAGGAATAGTAAAAGTCTCCTTGAAAACCAACATTAGGGAAATACACCTCATATGGGCCATGACATCCCACAATGCTATCTGAGAAACAAAGATGAGAAGGGGCCCAGGGTGGAGATCAACAGTGTCAGATTACCAGGACTGGACTATTATAATGCTTAAAATGTCTTCACAATATTCTGTCATTAACATTTAATGTAACACATGGGTAAATACATTACTTTTTAAAGTCTGGAGTTGGGGGGGTTGCAGACTACTCAGCTCCTCTCCGCCACTATCAATAACGGCAAAGAGAACTTAACCTTTTTCAGTCTGTTTCACACATACTGGATTTTGTCCCTCATCCCAAACAAATAAGTAAACCTTCAAATGGTAAAGCTATAATTCACATACAACTCTGACTCTAAAATCTAAGATATTAAGTATCATGCTCTGCTGCTTCTACTAAGTCATAGCAAACCGTTATTGAGTTTATTGGAAATGCATGTGTTTGGTATAAATTTGAGTTTTCTGTTCCTATTCAGAATTCCCCTAAAAAAGACAATTTATAGAAATGAATAGGAATTTAATATTCAATTATATTTGGGAGCCATTCCTGCAAATAAACAGAAGTGTTCTGAGTCATTTAAACAGTAAAATGAATGATACAAACCTGTTCACTAACCCTTAGTCATACAACTGTAAGTGTTGTTAATTGTTAATAAAAAGCAATAGTTACTTTCAGTACAAAATAAAATAGGAAAATCTCAAGGAATCTGGTAGAGGGAAACAGTATGTCACTTAGGTATCCCAAGGTCACTTAAATATTAAATTACAGAAATGGAATTCAAATATAGGTTTGTCCTATTTCCAAGTCTGTTCGATAATTCTTAATAAGCCATTAATCTGACTTGTTTCTAAATAGTTTAATTGACATGTCAGTATATGAATACAAATTATTGTTTAATGCCTAATTTATATTCTAAAGAAGTATAAAAACTCAATTTTACCTAAATGTGTATGTATATTTCATAGCAGAATAAAGGAATTTTAGGTCTAGAAGTCACATCTCTAGAAGACAGAGATGTATCAACAATTTTTAAAATTTCAAGGGCCTCTGACTACAATGTCCAAATATTAACTATGAATTCAAGTATTATAATAAAACTGGAGTACACTCAGAGAAATTTTGAGTATGGCCCTTAGCCTATTGTATACTTGGTATTTGATTTTATATTCTCTAAGCATTATAGAGTTGACAGGGCATATATTTGCTGACAGCTTTTCAATAGTGCCTGTTAATTGATATAGAACACCATGGCAACCCAACCTTTCCTGGGCCTGTGGCAGCCCTTTGCGCACAGAGGTGCAGCCAGAACAATGTCCTATATGACATGTTAAGCCTAAGTTGGGACTTTTTTTTTTCCAAAAAAAGATTTTTATTAATTCACTTAAGAGAGACAGACAGCACGAGCCAGGGAGAATGGGAAGGGGGAGATGCAGGGAGAGTCAGAGGGAGAGGCAAACTCCCTGCTACACAGGGATCCTAACATGGGGCTCTATTCCAGGACCCCAAGACCATGACCTGAGCCAAAGGCAGACTCTTAACCAACTGAGCCACCCAGACGCCCCCTAAGTTGGGATTTTTGATGCTTGGCATAAATGCATAGTAGTCTCTCTGTGATCTATCTGGTTAAGTCATAAATCATGCAATACCAAAGAAGATCAAGCTCTAAAGAAAAATGGGCATCAGAATTTTCTTCTCTTGCCCTTTGCTATATGGGTTAAAATGAAAATTGGAAAGGGATCCACTTGAGAAACAAGAAATACTATATTGTACTTTTAGGATCATCATGCAATTTCTTCTTTCTCAGATAAACTGACATAGTGTGGTTCCCACTTCATGGTAAGGGTTATATATGAAAAAACAAACAAACAATATACTTTAACTTTTCTTCTTCTATTATGGTACCCCAAAATCCTAAGGGCAGCTGGTTAACGGAAGAATGATCCTAATACATGGAGAACCCAAGCCTGTTATTTACAGATGAAGTTGGGAATCAGAGATGAAGTGTTATACTGCTGATGATAGAAACAGAATGGAAATTTTTAACTTTGAATTCTGCATCAAATTTACAAGTTGTATCTTTCCAAAGAGAGATTTAATATTTAGAGGAATTACTTTTATAGCTGAAATTATTAATTTAAGAAATATTTATTAAGCATTTACTATGTGTGAGGCACGATCCTAAATACTGGGAATACAAGAGTTAGCAAAACACACAATCCCTGCCCTCATGGTTCTATGACTCTAATGAGGAGACAATTTAAAATAATTTTTTAAGGGGTGCCTGGGTGGCTCAGTTGGTTAAGCATCTGCCTTTGGCTCAGGTCAAAGGGTCCTGGGATCGAGTCCCGTGTCAGGCTCTCTACTCAGCAGGGAGCCTGCTTCTCCCTCTCCCTCTGCTGCTCCCCCTGCTTGTGCTCTCTTGCTCTCTGTCAAATAAATAAAATCTTAATTTTTTTTTAAATTAAAAAACAAACCTCCCAAAAATATACATAACCTTAGAATATGAGAAGTGCTATAAAGAGAAACAATAGGAGTTAATGCAAATGAATAGAAAGGCCAGAGGGAGAATTCTATATATAATTTAGATAAAGTGGTCAGAGAAAAAAAATCTCTGTAATTAGGCCATTTAAAGAGAAATGCAAAGAATATATAGTCTTCTTAGCACATCTGCTTTAAGTATTTTTCTCTAATACAAAGAGTTGGTAGTAAAGCACTCAAAACTGCATAGGGGGAAAGTCCATTTTGCCAGTTTGTGGGAAAATACAGGATCCTGATAACATAGGGCTATGTAGGATATAAGAGAGAAATTAGATTTGGGGGCATCTGGGTGGCTCAGTTGGCTAATCATCTGCCTTCAGCTCAGGTCATGATCTCAGGGTCATGGAATCAAGCCCCGTGTCTGGCTCCCTGATCAGTGGGGAGTCTGCTTCTCTCCTTCTCCCTCTTCTCTCTCAAATAAATGAATAAATAAGTCTTTTTTAAAAAAGTTTGTGTAAAATATAGAAATTAGATTTTATTCTAAGTTATGATAAATCATCAGAGAGGAATAACATGAATAGGAAAATTATTTAAGATATATTAACAAATTTGATAAGCTTTTTCATAAGATCGATATAGAAAATCTATTTCTAGACAGTAATAAAGAGTAATTAGAAAAAAACATGATTTTGGGGGGGAAGATACTGAGTTTCAATTCTGGAAATGGCAGTCTCAGTTAGTAGATGAAACATCTTGCTGAAAACAATTAGAAACCTGGGGATATGTGTTGTAAGAATGATGTTTAACAGCATTAGAAAGCTTCCAAGTTAGTGAGGAATCCTGGGGCCAAGACCTGGGAGACTAGGTAATCAGGGAAGTGAGCCAGCATTTGCAGCAATTTTTCTTAAGGCCATTGTTGATTTGAGAAACATCAGCTTTGAGGCTAGGGACAGAGCTTACAGATTTCCTTGACTGTGTGGATAAAGACTGAGTATGAGGGTGCCATAAGGGTAAGCTCCAGCAAGTCCCCCAGGGCTACACTTTAGTGTAATGAGGGTAAATTGCCCTCATACCAGAATCATTTTATCCCCTGACTGTATTATGATACTTAATCTCTAGTGGCCTCCAAGAAACAAGTGACTCCATATTATAAGAAGATTAACCAGGGCTTCAAATTAGTTTGATAATTTTTCCTAAACAATGTTCAGCACACAATAAAAAGTAACTAGGCCTATGAAATATATGAGGTAATCTAAAACAAAGCAAAAACAATAAGCAGACTAAAGGGGAATTAAGGCAATGGTATTAAGATTCAAATTTTAAATAACAAGGATTATTATTTTCAAGGAATTATATGACCAAATTGAGATTTTCTCACAGAAATGCAAACTATAAAAAAGAAATCATTGGGGTAAATACCCAGTAGTGCAATTGCTGGAAATGTAGGGATCCGAAGGGGTACGTGCACCCCAATGTTTATAGCCGCAATGTCCACAATAGCCAAACTGTGGAAAGAGCCAAGATGTCCATCGACAGAGGAATGGATAAAGAAGATGAGGTATATATACACAATAGAATATTATGCAGCCATCAAAAGGAATGAGATCTTGCCATTTGCAACGACGTGGATGGAACTGGAGGGTGTTATGCTGAGTGAAATAAGTCAATCAGAGAAAGACATGTATCATATGACCTCACTGATATGAGGAATTCTTAATCTCAGGAAACAAACTGAGGGTTGCTGGAGTGGTGGGGGGTGGGAGGGATGGGGTGGCTGGGTGATAGACATTGGGGAGGGTATGTGCTATGGTGAGCACTGAATTGTGCAAGACTGTTGAATCACAGATCTGTACCTCTGAAACAAATAATGCAATATATGTTAAGAAAAAAAAAAGAAGAAGATAGCAAGAGGGAAAGAATGAAGGGGGGGAATCGGAGGGGGAGATGAACCATGAGAGTTGATGGACTCTGAAAAACAAACAGGGTTCTGGGGGGGGATGGGTTAGCCTGGTGATGGGTATTAAAGAGGGCACGTTCTGTGTGGAGCACTGGGTATTATGCACAAACAATGAATCATGGAACACTACATTAAGAACTAATGATGTAATGTATGGTGATTAACATAACAATAAAAAAATTTAAAAGAAAAAAAAAGAAATCAAATACAAATTCTGGAAATGAAAGATACAACTAATAAAAGAAAAAGAACTGAATGAATGAGACATTGCTAGAGAGAAATGAATGGAATACAAAATTGAAGATAATTAGACTAAAGAGGCAACAGAATGAGAAATATAGAAAATAAGATACATATTAGATATGATTTAAAAAAACCCAGTTCTATCATTTTAAATTGGGTCACAGAAGGAAAGAAGAAAGAGACTGAGGAAAGTAATATTTGGAGAAATATTGCCTGAGAACTTTTCAAAATTGATGAATGGCACCAAGCCACAGATTCAAGAAGTACTATGAACCTCAATAAGGATAAAGAGAAAGAAATCCACATCTTAGTAAACCTGCAGAAAATAAAGGACAAAGATTTTTTTAATTTTAAATAGGCTCCATACCCAACATGGAGCTTGAACTCACAACCCTAAGATAAAGAGTTGCATGCCCTACCAACTGAGACAACCAGGCGCCCCAAGATTTCTTAAGAACAGTAAGATAAAAGAGAGATAATCTTACAAAAACAAACAAAACAAAAACAGAAAGAAAAAAATAGAAGTGACTTACTGACTTCCAGTAGAAACAATGGAAGCCAGAAAGCAATCTATTGATTTAAGAAGATGTTGAAAAAAATAACTGCCAAACTAGACTTCTATATTCAGTAAAAATTCCATTCAACAATGAAGGGAAAATTAAAGATGTTTTCCAAAAAATAAAAGAATATCTCAACAGTAGATCTGAACTAAAAGGAGTGACACTGAGTATAAAGGAAATCAACTAAATGAAAGGCCCTCCAGAGATGCAGGATAGAAAAATAATGAACAGAATAGTTACTGATTGTAAGAAAACAAAAACAATTATGATATTAATGTCCAGTGTGGATCATATTTAATGAAAATTAAAATGAATAACATTGATAATAACAGAAGAGATATAAATGAAGTATTCTAAATTATTTGCATTGTCTGCATAAAAAAATTTCATCTATGTTAGATTTTAATGAAATAATAATGCAAGGTGATTACTGAAAAAATAGAAAACAAACAATAAGCTAACAGATAAGGGGAAGTATATTTTTGTAAAGGAATAAAGAAAACAAGAAAGTAATGAGAACTTTATATGGCCATTATGATATTAAATGTAAATGAAGTAAAGGTTCCAGTGAAATTTTTTCTAAAACTTATCTCCAGATTTCTAATTATTGCCTGAGGCTGAGGATGAAGGAAAGGGGCACAGGGGTACATTTTCGATGTGATGGAACTTGTTCTATATCTTGATAGTGATTTTGGTTATACAGATGTATACATTTGTCAAAACTTTTTTTAAATGTATACTTAAAATGCACACTATTGTTACAATAACATGTTTATATTAAAAAATAAGTAAAAGGATAGTGAAGTCAAGCTTGAATGGATTTCCATTGGCCAAATATGCAATAATTTGAGCACCAAAATAATAAATAATAATAATAATGGATTACAGCATACTGTTAAAATGGAAATCTCTAAGTTCATATTATATGAATAAGTGAATAAAGAAATAAACAGAATGAAGGAGATCTTTTCCTTAGGGCAAAATATTAAGTAAAGTGAGGAAGGAATAATACAAATAGAAAATCACTATTCAGAGCCAATATAGTGGTTGCGAATTTAGTCAGGAATCATCTATAAATGCTATGGCTAATGGATTGATGTTTGATAAGGAACCAGATACTGATGCAGTCCCAGAGTATTTACCCACCAAATACTGGTCAATATCAAAGGCAAAACAGTGACATCATTGTGAAGATTCCTGCAGACACCAATATGGCCGGACCATCAAGGTTAACACTAGAGTGTTGAGACATGTCTCTGGACCCAATATACTTGAAAAGAGCCCAGCATGATTTTTATCATAATTCTGCTAATAACATATGACCTAAGAATGGTCGTGAAGAAACCTACCTTCCTTCTTTGAGTGATATTTTACAGACTGAGAGACCAGTGTTCTATAAAATTCTCAAGTCATGAAAAACAGCAAGGAACCGTTCAAAGGAAATTTAAGTAACATGACAACTAAAATCTATGCAGGATACTGGATTGGATCAAACATTAGACAGAAAAAAGGAAATACCATTGGGAGAGTTGGTGTGATTTAAATGGGGTTTGTGAGTTGGAGGCTGGTCGTGTATTAATGCTGATTTCCTATCTGGATAACTGTATCATGCTTATGAGAAAACATAGGGAGAATCAATGACCCAGAGTGTGTGCATACCTACTGGGATTCTTCTACATAGGGGAAACAGAAAATGGAGTATTCTGGGGTGGACATCATGCCTGCAATTTGCTTTTAAGTGGGTCAGAAAATAACTGATTATGAGCATAAAATATTATATGTATGTACAGATATATACTGTATGGAGAGAGAGAGAGAGAGAGACAGGGATTATGGGTGATAAAGCATAAGTGGTCAAATAATCAACAATGAGGGCGCCTGTATGAAGGAAATATGGTAGTTATAAGAGGTTTTTTGTTTGTTTGTTTTTATCATTATTGCAACTATAATCTAAGGTTGAAGATATTTCAAGATAAATTATGAAAAATGTAGTGAGGATTTTCTCTATATACTGATAAGGAGTTATCTTCAGGATATAGTTAAGTGAAAAATAATGTGCATTATTATTAGTAAATATATTGTTATTTTGCAATTATATGTACAATGTGGAATAAGAGAAATCATTATGCTAATGTTATTAGGAACTAAGATTATCAATTTAAAAGAAAAGAAGATAAACTTATTTTTTAAATTAAGTAAAAAAAAACCTGCATTTTTGTTCCTTAATTTTTATATCAATATTAACTCATAATTTATTTCTTAAAAAATATATTTTCTAGTACTGCCCACTGAAATAGCCTAGAAATAATGACAACCCAGTAGCAATGAACATCAGAATTGCCCAGATTATAGTCTCTAAAAAACAATCCACTAGAGCCAAAGATCCTTGGAAAAACTGCTAATTCCAGATCTTAGGCAGGGAATGAATATATAAAATAAATGTGGTGCCTATTTTTATGCAAGAAAGAAAGAAAAATCTCAAAGAGTACTTACTGGGCTAGAGTCAAAAGGACACCAAACCATCTTGAAAAAAACACAGTGGCTAAAAGAAAAATTAAGCATCAGAAAGAATAAGGCCTACAATTGATTGAAACAGCAAATATATTTGTTAAAATCCATGATTTTATAATGATACTTTAAAAAAATGAAACTATTAGTCCCCCTTGGAGGTTGCCAGGATGCCAACAAATTCTGAAAGCTGGAAAGTTCAAGGACAAAATTAAACATTGATTCTACCTTTATGTATGAACTGTATTTTAGGTTAAACAAATAGTTCTCCCATTACTACACTGTGTAACCTGTGTAAGTTTCCTCCTCTCTGAGCCTTGTTATGCATCTATAAATGAGGATCATAATGCCTATCTCACAGTGATATTAAGAGCATTAATTAACAGGTAATATATGCAAAGCATTAGTCCAGAGGATTACGTTCTCTCTGCAAAGGGATTTTTAAAACAATTAACCTTTTATGAACTCCTTTTGTATTTGCTAGTTCATTAGTTTATCATTAAACTTTATCTGCTTAAGGGCCTACTATAAATCAAGGACTGTGTCAGAGTTGAAATATGAAGATCAAGACATGCTCCCTGACCTCAGAGAACTTTTAATCTAGTAAAACAACGACCAAGAAGATAGTCAAGACTCAACATAAATGTGCAGACTGGTTTAGATTTTAGGAGCCTGCAGGTGGTTCCATGCTTACTGTACAATAAAAATAAAATAGGAGGACACCAGAAATCTCAGTACTAAATTACCAAAAAGATAATAACAAATATTAACAACACTACAAAAATAAGAGATTTAACATTACTTAGATTTATAGATAACAGTGTTTAGAGGGAATGTCTGTTATTTATGTTTTAGCTGGCTGGACAACACACAGACACCATTAAGCTATTCAGGTCACGTTAACTGTATAGGACAAATGGGGCAAGAGTGAAGACTAATGAAGACAAATAGCATTTGAAATGGCAGGATCTAATTCTGGGTAAGCTGCCCTAGAGATGACAGCTGAAATTCACTCACACCCCAAAACTACACTCAACAACAATTCATTATATGCAAGAAATGAGATGAGAATCAATGACCCAGAGTGTGTGCATGCCTATGGGAAATCTTCTACAAGCAGGTGACAAGCTGCATGCAAAATCCTATTCCACCCTGGGTAGAAAGATTTTATTGTTAAAAAAAAAAAAAAGAAAGAAAGAAAACCACACACACACACACACACACACACACTAAGGTAATATCCACTGAGAAATCCTGTGTAATGGCGATAGGAAATGATTCCTTGGTCTAGTGGTACCTGTTATAACCAATTGTGGATTAATTTTTAATTACAGAACTTTTCTGAAAGTATTACCAATAAACATTGGAAAGAAAGCAAAACAAAAGAAAGCAAAAACAGTGAATGTATGAACTTGCAAAAAAACCTTTAAAGGTGCTAAAATATGTTCATCAAATTATTAATTGTTGTAGTGTTTGTGCAGCAAAATCTGAGGCCACATCTATAGTGACAAAACTGATTTAAAAATAATTTCTTAGACCAGGGCTTCCCCATATTAGGGAAAGACACATTACAAGACACCCAGGAAATGGGAATGTTTGTACAGAACTACACTACTGGAGGCAATTAAACAGGAAGCCATGTTGTCCACATCCTGCCCAGCTGACCCAAGAGCTACTGGGATAAATGCCCAGGTGCCCCTTAATGTATTCACTAAACACCTTGTGCCTAGGCTAAGGGTTTTCAAACATTACTGCAGGCAGTCTTATGGGTTCTGAGATTAAGACTGAGGGATCCCGTTGAGGTAGATCTCCACATTCAAACCCCACAGCAGCTCCCTTTTTACCTGCTTTGTTGAAGAAAAAATTCCATGGGGAAAAATAAATCATTTGGAAAATTACTTCTTTGGTTCTAGAGCCACTGAAATTGAATTGAAAAATACAAGTGAGCTTGGAGACTAGATAGCTCCTTATAGCAATGTATTTTTTAACCATGTCTATACATGAGAATCACCAGCAGAGGTTTTAAAAAACACAGAGGCCTGGTCCCTACCCTCAATAATTCTAAATCATTCTTGGTGTGTCTCAGGCATTTAGAAGTGTTTAAAACCTCCCCCAGGGGTTCTCACATTTAGCCATATTTGCAAAACACTGAATTAGACAGACCTAATGGCCAAGCAGAAAAGATCCTGTAATATGATTCAGTTGAAACCCAGATATGCTTGTCAGATGTAAGAACCTTGTGTGGGTCCTAATTTTCTTATTCAGAAGAAAAGAACGGTCATACTTGCAGGTTGTTGTTAGTTTTGCAAACCGAGTTTTACCTGGAAAAAAGCCAAAGTGGGCAGTGATAAGATCTGGAGGCAACAGTGGGGGAAAAGAGCCTTGACTTTTCTTTTTTAAGGAGACAGAAAAACTGAATGTAACAAGAAAAAAAAATTGTTGAGAATTGGGTTTTCTGAGACTCACTATCTGTTCCTTCTTCCCATTCTCTCAGACACCCATTAGTGAAAGTCAAGGAATCAGGGTCAGTCAAAAATGGAAACTAAGAGAAAAGACTGTACAAAGCTGGAGACCTTAAAAAAGAAAAAGAGAAAACAGAAGTCAAAGAGAGTCATGGAAGAGAAAATCTGCAACAAAGATGTGGTTTGATGGTCTTGTTTCCTAGAAACCTAGGATTTCTGGCAAAAAAAATAAAAAATAATAATACAAGTAACAAAGAGAAAGAAAATCTGTAGAACTTCTGGAAGAAGAGAAAAACTAGCTGTGACACTAGGTACAAAAGATACAAGCTCACGGCGAGTTTTTACCTGGAGAGAATCTGAAGCATGCATTGGCTGAAATCATAATACCAACCATTTAATGAACACCTTCTATGGACCAAGATGTTGTATTAGGTGTTTCACATACATTATCTGCACTGCATGTATGTGTTTATCGTCCTTTACATTTACTATCTTAGAGTTTTATTATTTCGGTATCCTGAAAAGTATAATTTGCATTATACAAAATAAGAAATTGAAGGCTGAGGAAACTAGATATCAAGGCCACATAATCAGAACACAAAATGGAAGTTATTTGAATTGCATTCTGTCTGCTTCCAACATCTGATGTCTTTCCACAACACCCAAGAATGGTTAGGAGTTAAAGCTTTTCTCAAAGCTTCTGGATCAGTGGTAAACACATCTATCATTTTGGGAATTGTAGCAATAGGAAGAGAAAGCCCAAAGAGTTTTATTTTTTTTTTATTCTTTGAAATAGTTTATTGTAAAAGCATTTAAAAAATGATGTAAGAAAACTCTTGAGTAAAGGCTGTCAGGCTTGAATCTAGGAAAACAAGGAAAGAATAAAATTGTGGCAATCACAGAAAGGATAAGGCCCTACCAGTTATTTTCACTTAGGGTCAGATAAAGATAAAAAGTCACATTTTATGAATCCAGAAATTAAGTGAATATAATATGTAGTAAATAAAAACATCACAGATCTTTTTTAAAACAAGCTCACTACTATTCCTATTGTAGGGGGAAAAAGCAGGGATAAATTTGTATGATTTGTGTTTTAGAAAAGTACTAACCTGTTCAAGTTGCCAAAGACTATGCAATGAAAGAGACTGGGAGGAAGGTACACATGTTCAGGGCTAAGAACACAGGATAGGAAAGAACAAACAGAGCAGGTGAAATGGGCCCCAATAAATTCTGTGAGAAAGGACAATCTCAAGAGGAGACTTCAGAAAGAGATGGGAAATATTAAAAACGGTGGTTGGTTCATGGTATCAGATTGGAGAGAAGGAGAAGGAAGACAGGTAATGTCAGCAGGAAAATGAAGATCATCTGGTGCAGAAAAAGAGAAGATTTAGTTTCAGAGGGAAAGAGGGACCAATACTTCCTTTAGAAAAAACAAAACAAAACTGGTCGACCAATTGGCAGTACAATGGAACTTTCTGAGAGCAATGGAAATGTTTTCCTTTTAATCATATATGTTGTGGTGACTATATGACTGTATACATGCCAAGTTTATGAAACTGTCCACTTACAAATAGAAAATTTTAATATATGGAAATTATACCTCTAGAAAGCAGACTGTCAAATCAAATAGGAATGAAAGTGGATGGAAAGTATTCAGAGGAAAATCCTGAAAGCATGAGAAAAACAGACCATTGCATCTGTGCTGCAAAATTCGTAGGGACAATGTCCAGCATAAAATCAAGAAACAGAAGATGAGGTAGCGCAGGTGGAATGAGAGGAGAAGATTTATAGAAAACCGTGAAGGACTAAAATCATCACAAAGGGGGAAAATAGGCAGAGTGATTTTTCTCTTTTCTACCAAGAAGTCCTGTTATCATAATACATGGGCTGTGATACATATCACCTGGCAAACACAGCAGGCCATCTGGGGCACTTCACACTGGGCCCCACAGAAAGATGATGGTGAAGCCTAATTTTTCACACACTGTCGATTTTCAGTGAATAAACAACAAATAAAGAATACCTAGGTTAGAAGGTTATTATTTGTCTAATTCTTCCAAAAGAGGAAAAAAAAACATGATTTGAAGATATAATATTTCCTACCTAGTACAAGAAATATTGTAGTTGGAGCAAGGGGAGAGCTCAAAAAAGGAGAAAAGACAGAAGTAACCATGTGGGAATCAAAATATTACAAATATTTATATAAATTCAAAGAAATGGAACATATTTACTCAAAAACAAAGTGACCCAATAATTCTGAGAATATGAGAATAAGCATGGGCAGGGAAAAAAATAGATGAGAAAAAAATACACTACTTTTCTAAACATGCAATGGCAATGACTTCTTTTTCCCCAGAGAGTTGAGAAATTTTACTGAGAGGTATAGAATACGCACTGAACAAATTTCCATGCCTGGAGAAAAATTTAAACCATGAAGAATAAAAAGCTAAGAAAAACTAAATTAGAAGAGAAAACCCAGAGCCTTTATGGAACCAAATAGATATTACAAAACTCTGCCCATTTAACAGGTTACACACACAGAATTTAAAAAGTGGGAAATTAGAGAAGATAGAACATTCTTAATGAACAGAGTCGTGGCAAGTAAAGGAATGCAATTGGGCAAAACTATATGCTGTACTTAGCAAAACTTTACAATGACAAAGAGTTAGGTGCTATGAAGGGATAGAAAATAGCTGCTTGAGCTTTAGGAAAAAGAATCCTAGAACACAAAGGAGGGAAGTGTAAAGAACATATTTAGGGGAGTCTGGGTGGCTCAGTTGGTTAAGCTGCTGCCTTTGGCTCAGGTCATGATCCCAGGGTCCTGGGATCGAGCCCCACATCAGGCTCCCTGCTTAGCAGGGAACCTGCTTCTCCCTCTCCCTCTGCCTTCCCCTCTCCTTGCTTGTGTTCTCTGTGTGTCCAATACATAAATAAAATCTTTTTTTAAAAAAAAAGATTTTATTTATCTATTCATGAGAGACAGAGGGAGAGAGAGAGGGAGAGAGAGAGAAAGAGAGAAGCAGAGGGAGAAGCAGGCCCCCAAGGAGCAGGGAGCCCAAGGCGGGACTCGATCCCAGGACCCTGGGATCATGACCTGAGACACTTAACCATCTGAGCCACCCAGGCGCCCCCATAAATAAAATCTTTAAAAAAAAAAAGAACATATTTAAAAGTTATCAATCTAATAGATGATTTCCTATTGAGGATTTTGCAAAATAACGTTCACCTAAAAGGCTGTGGATGTAGTGATATAACAGCATCCCTATGTGCCCCTAAGTTGGATATGGAAAAAAACAAAACAAAACTTAAGTGAGAGTAAACAGGTCACTCCACTAGTCCCCTGAAGTCCATTGAAATTCATGGAATTTCAAGATCACTTCTTAGGAAACACTTAGCAAAACTGAGAACAGTATAAATATGCATAATAAATGGGGATATCCACATGCAGCCAATCCAGTCATGGCTTGTGCAGTGGATGTTTCTCTAGAAATAACCGAAAGATGTAAAGAGCCTGTTAGAGAGATTGGCCAAGAAATTTAAGGGTAAAACTCAAAACTATAAAAATGGGCAAAAAGTGAATACAACTGAATTGAAGAAACAAAACCAGTGGAGGAACCAAAAAACATTATTTATTGTCCTATGTGGCAGGACAGAAATGGAAATAAGTATTAAGGGGAGTATATTCATGGGTAATTTACTAGCTGACAGAAAATGACAATATGGTCCTGGTAAACATTATTCTTCTCTACCAGTTGTTGACAGTGCCTGCCAATAGGGTCCCTAATAACCCTGTGAAAAAACAAGGTCCACCTGACCAGAGGTGCTTGTGTATCTGTTAAGTAGAGAAAGGCAAGCTGAGCAAAATCAGTACAGAGAATTTCAGTGTTTCTGCATGAAAAAAAAAAAAAAAAAAAAGCAGAGGATGCTATCAATTGTAGATCTTGCTCCAGATCCAGATTCTACTTACCAGTTTTGAAATACTAGTAGACGATTTTTCACACAAGAGGAAACATCTTAACATAAAAACAGTGTAACACACAAAGGTGAAAAAGATGACATGGTTGAGGCTACAGCCTGAGGATTTAGAGACAGCAAAGATTATACAAAGAAATCTCAAAGAGTGACATTACCAAGATGGTAACAGCAGTCATTCCTGATTTCATTTCTCCTCAAAAGAGGAACAACTACTACTCATGAGCAAGACCCCATTGATAGAATCCTAGAATATGGGGGTGATGTGAAAGCACCCCTGCACCTCAAAGACCAAAACAGACTGCATTAGAAGGGTAATTGCTGCAGCCACACAGTGACTTCATTGTCCCTCACCCATGCCAGTGCAGAGAGGTCTTCCCTGAGCCTCTGATTCCTCCAGTGGGAAAAGAGAATGTAGGAGAAACAACCAGCTCCTCCCCTCCCCAGCACTGTGAGTCACTTTGAAGTAACCTCCACTTGGATTGCACCCCACAGAGACTTCAGAGGAATTTGCAGGGCCCAGCCACTCGGAATCTATGACAGAGAAGGGAGGAGGGGCTTGCAACAACCAGCACATTGATCTTGGCAGACTGAGTTCACACCTGCAGTGTCCAAGTAGAAATCCCAACCAGTAGTTTTGCTCAGCTACAGAACCAACTTGGGCATGTACTCTGACCAGGGAACCTGGCAGATGGCAGATCTGCCTGATTTAGATCCCCAAATAAAGAATTTTGATGGCCCTAGAGCCTAGCTAGCCCACACCCAGCTGAGGAGTTGAGCCACAGCCCCACCTGCTAGTGGGTGGCAGGACACTGGAGAGTGTCTCCTGGTCATATCTGACTAGTGGGCTGGCAAGAACACCTGGAAGCTATGAAGCCCAGCAGTACTCAGAGAAGCAGGTGAGTGGAGTTGATCACTCCCAGAGCAAAGCCAGTACAAGGCATGGAGGGCCCCTATGCTAAGCACACACAAGGGGATTAATTCATAGCCAAGGATAAGGGTAGCTCCCAAACTCTTCCAACTAGAAAGCCTGCTGGGGAAGTTGCGAGTTACCTGTAATGGCCCCTCCCCTTGCCACCAAGGGACTGAGATACAGCCCTATGCATTGTGGTTCCTGCACCCATCTGACCAGAAGGGCTGGCAAGAACACTGGGAAGCTGTGCAGCCCACTAGTATGTGGGCCAATAGAAGGGCAGGCAGAGATGATAGTTTGCAGAACAAAGTCAGAGGCCTGTTTGGCCAGAGAACTTGGGGGTGTGAGTCAGCTTGAGACAACAGTGAGACAACAGAGCTTTACTGGCTTTATTTAGCTGCTTCTCCCACAGTGCCCAGGCAGAGAAACTAATTCATAGCCCCACTTATTGCTGAATACAGCTTCCAGTTTGTCCAACCAGAGGACCCAACCAGATCACATGGAAAGCTACACAGCCCATCTAACAGCACTTCTTATAGTGACAACTAAACAGAGAACACAACCTGTGATTTTCCCCATCTGCAAAGCAAAACTGATGGCCTCACCTGACCAAGGAATTCAGGGCACAGATTTGCCTGATTTGGGTTCCCAAACAACAATCTGTACAGGGTTCTGTCCTGCTGCCCTGCCAGGGCAGGTAGGCTAATTCATAGGCCCATCTGCTACTGAATATAGTACCTAGTCCTGACCATCTAGAGAATCCAGGCAGTTGTGAAGTCATCTTATAGCCTCACTTGGGTAGGGAATCAAGCCAGCAGTTATATTCAACTCTTCTCAGCCAGTGGAAAAACCACCTATCCCCAACTCAGGGCTTGAACAGTTACCTCACTCCAAAATAGACCCCAATAGTAGGCAACACCTGCCTAAGACTATTACCAGAAGACATAGCCAGAAACCCAAACTGAGCTGATTGGTGAAGATCTTTCTCTGCCAAAGGAAACCTGTGAAGTCTGGGAGAGAAATTATATTACCTAAATGTGCAGATACCAACATAAGAAATCAGGAATCACATAAAAACAAGAAAATATGACATCACCAAAGAAAACTAAAAAAGCTCCAATAACCGACCTCAAGACATGTCAATCCATGCGCTGTCAAAGAATTCAGAATAATTGTCTTAAGGAAGTTTAGTGAAATACAAGAAAACACAGACAACTAAACAAAATTAGGAAAAGTTCAAGGAAATAGCAACCATCAAAAAAATACATGCATACATAAATACATAAATGAATAAATAAATCCTAGAGGTGGAAAGTATAATAACTGAACTGAAGAATTCAACAGTGCTTCAAAAGTAGACAGGAAAAATCTCAAATAAACAATGTAACCTTACACTTAAAGGAATAGAAAAAGAAACAAAACCCAAAGCAAGTAGAAGGAAGCAAATAATAAAAATTAGAGCAGAAATAAATGAAATAGAGACTAGGCAATAAAATAGATCAATGAAGCCAGGAGTAGCTGTTTATTTGAAAAAAACTGACAAAATTGATAAAATTTTAAGGCAGATTCATCAAAATGAGAGAGAGAGGGGACTCAAAAACGAAATGAAAGGGGATAATTAACAACTGCCACCACAGAAACACAAAGGATTGTAAGAGAATACTATGAAAAATTTTATGCCAACAAATTGGACAACCTAGAAGAAATGGATAACTCCTAGAAACATATAACCTCCCAAGATTGAGTCAGAAAAAAACAGAACACTTGTAAAGACCAATTACTAGTAATGCAATCAATAATTGAAATATTTCCAACAAATGAAAGTCCAGTATCAGGTGGCTTCACAGGTGATACTGCGAAACATTTAAAGAAGGGTTAAGGGGCACCTGGGTGGCTCAGGCGGTTGGGCGGTTGCCTTCGGCTCGGATCATGATCCCAGGGTCCTGGGATCTAGCCCCGCGTCGGGCTCCCTGCTGAGCGGGAGGCCTGCTTCTCTCTCCCACTCCCCCTGCTTGTGTTCGCTCTCTCTGTGTCTAATAAATAAACGGGATCTTTAAAAAAAAAGTTAACACCTATTCCTCCCAAACTACTCCAAAAAATAGAAGAGAAAGGAAAGCTTCCAAATTCATTCTATGAAGCCAGCATTTTCCGGATATGAAAACCAGTTAATGACACTACAAAAAAAGAAAACCACAGGCCAATATCTGATGATCATAGTTGCAGAAGTCCTCAACAAAACAGCAAACCAAATCTAAAAATACATAAAAAAAATCATTCACCATGATCAAGTGGGATTTATTCCTAAGATGCAAGAGTGGTTCAATATTTGCAAATCAATCAATGTGATACATCACATCAACAAGAGAAAGAATAAAAACTATATGATTTTTTCAATAGATGTAGAAAAAGCATTTGACAAAATACATCATTCATGATAAAAATCCTCAACAAAGTAGTTTTAAAGACAACATGCCTCAACATAACAAAGGCTATATGTGAAAAACCCACATCCTAAATGTGGAAAAACTGAGATTTTCTCTACTGTCAGGAACAGGACAGGGACATCCACTCTCAGCATTTTTATTTAATGTAGTACTGGAGTTCCTAGCCACAGCAATCAGACAACAAAAAGATTAAAAGTCATCCAAATCATCAAGGAAGAAGTCAAACCTTCACTACTCACAGATGACAATGATACTATATGTAGAAAACCCTGGAGACTCCACCAAAAAACTATTAGAATGCATAAACGAATTCAGTAAAGCCACAGGATACAAAATCAATGTACAGAAATCTGTTGCATTTCTGTACGCTAATAATGAAGCAGCAGAAGAATTAAGAAAATAATCCCATTTACACCCAAAACAATAAGATACCTAGGAATAAATCTAACCGAAGAGGTAAAAGACCTCTACTGCAAAAACTGTAAAACATTAATAAAATTAAAGATGACACAAAGAAACGGAAAGACATTTCATGCTCATGTGTTGGAAGAACAAATATTGTGAAAATGTCTATGCTACCCAAAGCAATCTACACATTTCATGTAATCCCTATCCAAATTCCAACAGCATTTTTCACAGAACTAGAACAAACAATCCTAATATTTATATGGAACCAAAAAAGACCCCAAATAGTTAAAGCAAACCTTGAAAAAGAAAAGGAAAGCAGGAGGCATCACAATTCCAGACTTCAAGTTATCATGGCACTGGCACAAAAATAGACACATAGATCAATGGAACAGAATAGAAAACTCAGAAATGAGCCCACAACTATATGGTCAATTAATCATCAACAAAGCAGGAAAGAGTATCCAGTGGGTAAAAGACAGTCTCTTCAACGAATGGTGTTGGGAAAACTGGACAGCCACATGCAAAAGAATGAAACTGGATGACTTTCTTACACCATACATAAAAATAAACTCAAAATTGGTTAAAGACCTAAAAGTGAGACCTAAAGCCATAAAAATCCTAGAAGACAACATAGGCAGTAACTTCGTTGACATCAGCCATAGCAACATTTTTCTAGATATGTCTCCTGAGGCAAGGGAAGCAAAAGCAAAAATAAATTATTGGGATTACATCAAAATAAAAAGGCTTCTGCACAGTGAAGGAAATAATCAATAAAACCAAAAGGTGACCTATGGAATGGGAGAAGATACTTGCACATGACCTGTCTGATACAGGGTTCGTATCCAAAATATATAGAGAACTTACAAAATTCAACACCCCCAAAACAAATAATCCAAATAAAAAATGGTTGGAGGACCTAAATAGACTTTTTCCCAAAGAAGATGGCTAACAGAAACGTGAAAAGAGGCTCAATGTTACTGGTCATCAGGGAAATGCAAATCAAAATTATGTGTTATCACCTCACATCTGTTGGAATGGCTAAAATCAACAACACAAGGAACAACAGATGTTGGCAAGGATGTGAAGAAAAGGGAACTCTCTTGCACTGTTGGTGGGAATGCAAACTAGTGTAGCCAGTATGGAAAACAGTATGGAGTTTTCTCAAAAAGTTAAAAATAGAACTACCTTACAGTCCAGCAATCATACTACTGGGTATTTACTCAAAGAATACAAGAATACTAATTGCATCCTGATGTTTATAGCAGCATTATCTACAATAGCCAAATTATGGAAAAAGCCCAAGTGTCCATCGACGGATGAATGGATAAAGATGTGATATATACATATATGTGTGTGTGTTTACAATGAATTATTATTCAGCCATAAAAAAGAATGAAATCTTGCCATTTACATCAACATGGATGGAGCTAGAGAGTATTATGCTAAGGGAAATAAATCAGTAGGAGAAAGACAAATACCAGATGATTTCACTCATACATAGAATTTAAAATTCTAAATTTTAAAACTTTTAAAACTCTAAATTCTTGAAAAGTGAGAAAAGGGACAAAAAGAGAGAGAGAAAGAGACAAACCAAGAAACAGGCTCTTTAAACTATATAGAACAAATTGATGGTTACCAGAAGGGAAGTGGGTGTGGGTGGGGACAGGTTAAATAGCTAATGGGGATTAAGGAGACACTTGTGATGAGCACCAGGTGTTGTACAGAAGTGTTGAATCACTATATTGTACACCAGAAACTAATATTACACTGTTTATTAACTAATTGGAATTTAAATAAAAACAAAAAAAAATAGGAATACACTACACCAAGGAGGTGAAAGTTCTCTACTTTGTATAAACTGCAAGACATTGATGAAAGAAATCAAAGAAGACATACATAAATGGAAAGGTCTCTGTCTTCATTTCATTGGAAGAATACCATTAAAATATCACTACTACCAAAAGCCATCTACAGATTCAATGTAATCCCTATAAAGGTTTCAATGGCATTTTTCACAGTAGAAAAAACACTTGTAAAATTTATATGGAACAACAAAAGACCCCAAATAGCAAAAGAATTCCTGAGGAAAAAAAGGAAAAAAAGTAGAAGGCATCACACTTCCTAATTTTGAGCTACTATAAAGCTATAATAATCAAAACAGTATGGTACTGGCAAAAACAAAACAAAAAACAGATGGAAAAATGGAACAGAATCAAGAACCCAGAAATAAATATAAGTATATATGGTCAACTAATATTTGACAAGGGAGTCAAAAATACTCAATGGAGAAAAGACGGTCTTCGAAAATTGTGCTGGTATCACTGGATATTTCATGTAGAAGAACAAACTTGGATTCCTATCTTACACTGCTCACAGAAATTAAAATGGATTGAAATTTTAAATATAAGACCTGAAACCAAAGAAGTCCTGGAAGAAAACATAGGAATAAAGTACATGACATGTGTCTTAGTAAAAATTTTTTTCTATATGACACCTAAACCACAATCAAAAAAATCAGAAATAAACAAGTGGGACTACATCAAACTGAAAAACTTCTGTACAGCAAAAGAAATAATCAACAAAGTAAAAAAACAACCTATGGAATGGAAAAAATGTTTGCAAGTGATGTATCTGATAAGGGAAAAATATCCAAAATATATAAAGAACTCATACAACTTAATAGCAAAAGAACAAATAACCCACCTAAAAACTGGGAAGATACCTGAATAACCGTTTTTCCAAAGAAGATACATAAAAGTCCAACAGGTCCATGAAAAGATGTTCAACATCACTAGTCATTAGGAAAATGCAAATTAAAACTACAATGAGCTGTTACCTCACACCTTTGGAATGCCAATTATCAAAAAGACAAAAGATAACAAATGATGGAATGAATGTAGAGAAAAGGTAACTTTTGTGCACTGTTGATGGGATTGTAATTAATACAGCCACTATGAAAAACAGTATGAAGAATCCTCAAGAAATTAAAAATAGAAATAGCATATGATCAGCAATTTTATTTCTGGGAATATATTCAAAGCAAACAAAATTACTAAAAGCAAACAAAATTGTGACAAAAAGATCTGTACCATCACATTCATAGCAGCATTATTTCCAATAGCCAAGACATGGAAACAACTTAAGTGTCCATTAATGGATGAAGGTGTGATACACACACACACACAACCACACACAGAGGAATATAATTCAGACATAAAAAATGAGGAAATCTACAATTTGCAACAACATAGTCAGATCCTGAATGCATTATACTAAGTCAATAAAGTCAGGCTGAGAAAGACAAATGCTGTATGTTATCATTTATATGTGGAATCGAAAAAAACAGAAACAAAAACCAACTCATAGAAAAAGAGATCAGACTTGTGATTAACAAAGGCTGTTGGTGGAGGGAGGGAAAATTGAGGAAGGTGGTCAAAGGTACAAACTTCCAGTTAGAAAATAAGCACTCAAGATTTCATGTACAACATGATATCTATAGCTAATGCTTTTTTTTTAAGATTTTATTTATTTGTTTGACAGAGAGAGACACAGTGAGAGAGGGAACACAAGCAGGCGGAGTGGGAGAGGGAGAAGCAGGCTTCCTGCTGAGCAGGGAGCCCGATGTGGGGCTCGAACCCAGGACCCTGGGATCATGACCTGAGCTGAAGGCAGATGCTTAAAGACTGTGCCACCCAGACGCCCCAGTTAATGCTTCTGACAAGGACAAAATTTGGCAAGAACAGATGTCCCTCTAAGATTTATATGAATAATGCCCAGGATAGATGACTTTTTTTAGGATAGATGATTTTTATACAACGGTAAATCTGTTCTATTTTTTTAAATGCACTTTCCTCTACTATGCAAATTTAATAGTGAAAATATATGAACATAATACAGTCTCCTAAAAATTATTATTCTTAGACTGAAATATGCATTGTTCAAGGAAACATGCTATCCAGCATATTAGAAAGAGGTAATATCTAAAATTATGAATAATTAAAAGTACATTTCTGTGACATTAGATGTTTTCTTTATGTCTAGTATTACTTTACTTTTGTTAAGATATAGAATTTTAAAACTGATGCCCTTTAAAAAAACCTCCAAATTAGAGTTATATGGAAAAGTTAAGAGAATAAATCCTAAGAGTTCTCATCACAAGGAGAAAAGTTTTTTTTCCTTTCTTTTTATTTGATTTCTATGATAATGGATGTCGGCTGAACATACTGTGGTAATCATTTGACAAGATATGTAAATCAAACCATCATGCTGTACATCTTAAATTTATACAGTGATAAAATGTTTCTCAATAAAACTGGAAAAAACAATCTCATAAGAGGTTTTCACCACCCCTAAAATAGATATTGATTTCTTTGACATTGGCCATAGAAACATTTTTCTACTTATGTCTTCTCTGGCAAAGGAGACAAAAGCAAAATTAAACTATTGGGACTACACCAAATAAAAAGCTTCTGCACAGTGAAGGAAACTGTCAACAAAATAAAATGACAACAAACTAGATGGGAGAAGATACTTGCAAATGGTATATCTAATAAGGGGTTAATATCCAAAATATATGAAGTACTTCTACAACTTAACAAAAACAAATATTCCAATTACAAAGTGGGCAGAGGACATGAATACACATTTTTTAAAAATTTTTTTATTGTTATGTTAATCACCATACATTACATCATTAGTTTTTGATGTAGTGTTCCATGATTCATTGTTTGTACATAAAACCCAGTGCTCCACGCAGAACGTGCCCTCTTTAATACCCATCACCAGGCTAACCCATCCCCCCCACCCCCTCCCCTCTAGAAACCTCAGTTTGTTTTTCAGAGTGCATCATCTCTCATGGTTCTTCTCCCCCTCCGACTTACTCCCCTTCATTCTGCCCCTCCTGCTATCTTCTTCTTCTTCTTTTTTTTTCTTTACATATATTGCATTGTTTGTTTCAGAAGTACAGATCTGTGATTCAACAATCTTGCACAATTCACAGCACTCACCATAGCACATACCCTCCCCAATGTCTATCACCCAGCCATCCCATCGCTCTCACCCCCCACCACTCCAGCAACCCTCAGTTTGTTTCCCGAGGTTAAAAATTCCTCATATCAGTGAGGTCATATGATACATGTCTTTTTCTGATTGACTTATTTCACTCAGCATAACACCCTCCAGTTCCATCCATGTCGTTGCAAATGGCAAGATCTCATTCCTTTTGATGGCTGCATAATATTCCATCGTGTATATTACCTCATCTTCTTTATCCATTCCTCTTTCGATGGACATCTTGGCTCTTTCCACAGTTTGGCTATTGTGGACATTGCTGCTATGAACATTGAGGTGCATGTACCCCTTCGGATCCCTACATTTTTATCTTTGGGGTAAATACCCAGTAGTGCAATTGCTGGATCGTTTGTTAGCTCTATTTTCAATTGTTTGAGGAACCTCCATACTGTTTTCCAGAGGGGTTGCCCCAGCTTCCATTCCCACCAACAGTGTAGGAGGGTTCCCCTTTCTCCACATCCCAGCCAACATCTGTCGTTTCCTGACTTGTTAATTCTAGCCATTCTGACTGGTGTGAGGTGGTATCTCATGGAGGTTTTCATTTGGATTTCCCTGATGCCGAGCGATGTTGAGCACTTTTTCATGTGTCTGTTGGCCATTTCAATGTCTTCTTTGGAAAAATGTCTGTTCATGTCTTCTGCCCATTTCTTGATTGGATTATTTGTTCTTTGGGTGTTGAGTTTGATAAGTTCTTTAGAGATTTTGGATACTAGCCCTTTATCTGATATGTCATTTGCAAATATCTTCCCCATTCTGTCCGTTGTCTTTTGGTTTTGTGGACTATTTCTTTTGCTGTGCAAAAGCTTTTTCTCTTGATGAAATCCCAATAGTTCATTTTTGCCCTTGCTTTCCTTGCCTTTGGCCATGTTTCTAGGAAGAAGTTGCTGTGGCTGAGGTTGAAGAGGTTGCTATCTGTGTTCTCCTTTAGGATGTTGATGGACTCCTGTCTCATGTTTAGGTCTTTCAACCATTTGGAGTCTATTTTTGTGTGTGGTGTAAGGAAATGGTCCAGTTTTATTCTTCTGCATGTGACTGTCCAATTTTCCCAACACCATTTGTGGAAGAGACTGTCTTTATCCACTGGACATTCTTTCCTGCTTTGTCAAAGACGAGGTGACCATAGAGTTGAGGGTCCATTTCTGGGCTCTCTATTCTGTTCCATTGATCTATGTGTCTGTTTTTGTGCCAGTACCATACTGTCTTGATGATGACAGCTTTGTAATAGAGCTGGAAGTCCGGAATTGGGATGCCGCCAGCTTTGCTTTTCTTTTTCAAGATTCCTCTGGCTATTCGGGGTCTCTTCTGGTTCCATACAAATTTTAGGATGATTTGTTCCATTTCTTTGAAAAAAGTGGATGGTATTTTGATGGGGATTGTATTGAATGTGTAGATTGCTCTAGGTAGCATTGACATCTTCACACTGTTTGTTCTTCCAATCCATGAGTATGGAACGTTTTTCCATTTCTTTGTGTCTTCTTCAATTTTTTTCATGAGTATTTTATAGTTTTCTGAGTACACATCCTTTGCCTCTTTGGTTAGATTTATTCCTAGGTATCTTATGGTTTTGGGTGCAATTTTAAATGGGATCAACTCCTTGATTTGTCTCTCTTCTGTCTTGGTGTGTAGGAATGCCACTGATTTCGGTGCATTGATTTTATATCCTGCTACTTTACTGAATTCCTGTATGAGTTCTAGCAGTTTTGGGGTGGAGTCTTTTGGGTTTTCCACATACAGTATCATATCATCTGCAAAGAGTGAGAGTTTGACTTCCTCTTTGCCGATTTGGATGCCTTTGATTTCTTTTTGTTGTCTGATTGCTGTAGCTAGGACTTCTAATACTCTGTTGAAGAGCAGTGGTGATAGTGGACATCCCTGCCGCGTTCCTGACCTTAGGGGAAAAGCTCTCAGCTTTTCCCCATTGAGAATGATATTCGCTGTAGGTTTTTCATAGATGGTTTTTATGATATTGAGGTATGTACCCTCTATCCCTATACTCTGAAGAGTTTTGATCAAGAAAGGATGCTGTACTTTGTCAAATGCTTTTTGTGCATCTATTGAGAGGATCATATGATTCTTGTTCTTTCTTTTGTTAATGAGAAGATCATATGATTCTTGTTCTTTCTTTTGTTAATGTACTGTATCACATTGATTGATTTGCGGATGTTGAACCAACCTTGCAGCCCAGGGATAAATCCCACTTGGTCATGGTGAATAATCCTTTTAATATACTGTTGGATCCTATTGGCTAGTATTTTGGTGAGAATTTTTGCATCCATGTTCATCAAGGCTATTGGTGTGTAATTCTCCTTTTTGATGGGGTCTTTGTCTGGTTTGGGGATCAAGGTAATGGTGGCCTCATAAAATGAGTTTGGAAGTTTTCCTTCCATTTCTATTTTTTGGAATAGTTTCAGGAGAATAGGTATTAATTCTCTTGAAATGTTTGATCGAATTCCCCTGGGAAGCCATCTGGCCCTGGGCTTTTGTTTGTTGGGAGACTTTGGATGACTGCTTCAATTTCCTTAGTGGTTATAGGTCTGTTCAGGTTTTCTATTTCTTCCTGGTTCAATTTTGGTAGTTGATACACCTCTACGAATGCATCCATTTCTTCCAGGTTATCTAATTTGCTGGCATAGAGTTGCTCATAATATGTTCTTATAATTGTTTGTATTTCTTTGGTGTTGGTTGTGGTCTCTCCGCTTTCATTCATGATTTTGTTGATTTGGGTCATTTCTCTTTTCTTTGTGATAAGTCTGGCCAGGGGTTTATCAATCTTGTTAATTCTTTCAAAGAACCAGCTCCTAGTTTCGTTGATCTGTTCTACTGTTCTTTTGGTTTCTAGTTCATTGATTTCTGCTCTGATCTTTATTATTTCTCTTCTCCTGCTGGGTTTAGGCTTTATTTGCTGTTTTTTCTCTAGCTCCTTTAGGTGTAGGGTTAGGTTGTGTATTTGAGACCTTTCTTGTTTCTTGAGAAAGGCTTGTATTGCTATATACTTTCCTCTCAGGACTGCCTTGGCTGCATCCCAAAGATTTTGAACAGCTGTTTTCATTTTCATTGGTTTCCATGAATTTTTTAAATTCTTCTTTAATTTCCTGGTTGACCCATTCATTCTTTAGTAGGATGCTCTTTAGCCTCCATGTATTTGAGTTCTTTCTGACTTTCCTCTTGTGATTGAGTTCTAGTTTCAAAGCATTGTGGTCTGAAAATATGCAGGGAATAATCTCAATCTTTTGGTATCAGTTGAGACCTGATTTGTGACCTAGGATGTGATCAATTCTGGAGAATGTTCCATGGGCACTAGAGAAGAATGTGTATTCCGATGCTTTGGGATGGAATGTTCTGAATATGTCTGTGAAGTCCATTTGGTCCAGTGTTTCATTTAAAGTCTTTATTTCCTTGTTGTTCTTTTGCTTAGATGATCTGTCCATTTCAGTCAGGGGGTTGTTAAAGTCCCCCACTATTATTGTATTGTTGTCAATGTGTTTCTTTGCTTTTGTTATTAATTGCCTTATGTAATTGGCTGCTCCCATGTTAGGGGCATACATATTTACAATTGTTAGATCTTCTTGTTGGATAGACCCTTTAAGTAAGATATAGTGTCCTTCTTCATATCTTATTACAGTCTTTGTGTTAAAATCTAAAATGTCTGATATAAGAATTGCCACCCCAGCTTTCTTTTGGTGTCCATTAGCATGGTAAATGGTTTTCCACCCCCTCACTTTCAATCTGGGGGTGTCTTTGGGTCTAAAATGAGTCTCTTGCAGACAGCATATTGATGGGTCTTGTTTTTTAATCCAATCTGATAGCCTGTGTCTTTTGATTGGGGCATTTAGCCCATTTACATTCAGGGTAACTATTGAAAGATATGAATTTAGTGCCACTGTATTGCCTGTAAGGTGACTGTGACTGTATATTGTCTGTTTTCCTTTCTGATCTTTGCTGCTTTTAGTCTCTTTGCTTAGGGACCCCTTTCAATATTTCTCGTAGGGCTGGTTTTGTGTTTGCAAATTCCTTTAGTTTTTGTTTGTCCTGGAAGCTTTTTACCTCTCCTTCTATTTTCAATGACAGCCTAGCTGGATATAGTATTCTTGGCTGCATATTTTTCTCGTTTAGTGCTCTGAAGATATGCCAGTCCTTTCTGGCCTATGAGGTCTCTGTGGATAGGTCTGTTGCCAATCTAATGTTTCTACCATTGTAGGTTACGTATCTCTTCTCCCAAGCTGCTCTCAGGATTTTCTCTTTGTCTCTGAGACTCGTAAGTTTTACTATTAGATATCGGGGTGTTGACCTATTTTTATTGATTTTGAGACGGGTTCTCTCTGCCTCCTGGATTTTGATGCCTGTTTCCTTCCCCACATTAGGGAAGTCCTCTGCTATAATTTCCTCCAATATACCTCTGCCCCTCTCTCTTTTTCTTCTTATTCTGGGATCCCAATTATTCTAATGTTGTTTCATCTTATCATATCGCTTATCTCTCGAATTCTGCCCTCGTGATCCTGTCGTTGTTTCTCTCTTTTTCTCAGCCTCTTTATTTTCCATCATTTGGTCTTCTATATTGCTGATTCTCTCTTCTGCCTCATTTATCCTAGCAGTTAGTGTCCCCATTTTTTTTTAAGATTTTATTTATTTTATTTGAGAGAGAGAATGAGAGAGAGAGAGAGCACATGAGAAGGGGGAGGGTCAGAGGGAGAAGCAGACTCCCCGCTGAGCAGGGAGCCTGATGCAGGACTCGATCCTGGAACTCCAGGATCATGACCTGAGCAGAAGGCAGTCGCTTAACCAACTGAGTCACCCAGGCGTCCAGTGCCCCCATTTTTGATTGCACCTCATTAATAGCCTTTTTGATTTCAACTTGATTAGATTTTAGTTCTTTTATTTCTCCAGAAAGGGTTTCTCTAATAACTTCCACGCTTTTTTCAAGCCCAGCTAGTATCTTTAAAGTCACGATTCTGAACTCTAGGTCCGACATCGTACTAATGTCCATATTGAGTAGGTCCCTGGCAGACGGTACTACCTCTTGTTCCTTTTGTTGAGGTGATTTTTTTGTCTTGTCATTTTGTCCAGAGGAGAATAGATGAATGAGAGAACAAAATGCTAACAGGTTAACAACGTCCCTAGCAAATATACTCTATACAAATCAGAAAAGACCTGAAACCAGGGGAAAAGAAAGGGAAAGAAGGAAAAAAGAAAGAGAAAAAAAAGGAAAAGATAAAAACAAACAAAAACAGAACAAAACAAAAAAAACAGAATATGATCAAATATGATCAGGCTAATGCATAGACCAGTGCCACACACTAGATTTTGGGTGTATTTTGGTCTGTTAGAAGAAAGTGCCTCCTAAAATTTTAAAGGAAGAAAGACATATATGTACAAAATAAGGGTTGATACAATGAAAGGATGGAAGATGACTGTAAAGATGAAAATTATAAAAGGTTTTCTAAACGAAATTGATAAGTTGTTTGAAAGAAGAAAGAAGAAGATTTAAAAAAAAGAAGGAAAAGAAAAAAAAAGGGAGAGACTGTGATCAGGCAGGAGATTAGAACAAAGCCATACACTAGTGATTTAGGGTATATTTTGATCTGTTAGAATAAACTGTATCTAAAAATTTTAAAGAGAGAAGTACTTATATATATATGCCAAAAATAAGGGTAACTACTATGAAAGGATAAAATATGACTCTAAAAATGAAAAATAAAAAATGTTTTTTTAAAAAAGGGATTGATAAGATGTTGGTTGAAAAGGGGAAAAAGAAAAATTCAAAAAAAAAAAACCACAAAAAAACAGTTAAAAAAATTAACTTTGAAAAACTAATGAATCATGGTAAAAAAGCCATGAATTCTATGTGCAGTATTCCCCTAGCGCTGGAGCTCTCCCGTTCTCCTTGATCGGTAAACTTGGTCTTGGCTTGCTTGCTGTTCATGCTAATCTTCTGGGGGAGGGGCCTGTTGCCGTGGTTTCCAAATGTCTTTGCGGAGGCGGAATTGCCCCGCCCTTGTCGGTCTGGGCTAAGCAAGCTGCTCGGGTTTGATCTCAGGAGCTTTTGTTCCCTGCAAGCTCTCTGTACAGTTTTGGAGGACCAGGGTGAAAATGGTGGCCTCCCACTCTCTGCCCAGAGGAGCTGAGAACTCGGGGCCCCGCTCCTCAGTGCGCCCCCAGAGAAAAGCAGTCAATCACTCCTGTCTCCCTGATCTCCAGCCCCACTCCATGCTCACCCGGCCTGTGACTGAGCATTTCTATGTCTGGCACCCGACCCCATGTGGAGTCTCCAAACCCAGCAGACCCCTGCAGTGTGTTCCCGTGCTGCTCCTCCTGGGGGAGGAAGGGGAGTCTCCCTGGCTCTGCTGCTTGTTGGGTCCCTGCTGGAGGCTCAGTGGCCCAACTGGGCCATGGATCACAGTTTATGGCCACCCCGAGGTGAGAGCCCGTGCCTCGGCTCCATCTCTGCAGCCGGCTTCCCCACTCCGATCCCTGGGAGCCCTGCCGCATTGAGGCATCCCCGGTCTTTCTGTGACTCCGAGGGTCCTGAGACCACACTGTCCTGCAAGGGTTCCACCCCCCGCTTAGCCACTGGAGTGACGTCCCTCAGCGGAACCGACTTCCAAAAGTTCCAATTTTGTGCTCCGCGGCTCTAGCACTTGCCAGAAGTGGCAGACGGAGGCCCCCTCCCCCGCTGTCTATCCTCCCGAATATCGCCTTGGATTCACTTCTCCGCACGTCCTACCTTCCAGTAAGTGGTCGCTTCTCTCTTCAGAGAGTTGTTGCTACTCTCTTCTTCGGTCTCCTGTTGAGTTCGTAGGTGTTCAGAATGGTTTGATCCCTATTCAGCTGAATTCCTGAGACCAGATGAAATCCAGGTCTCCTACTCCTCCGCCATCTTGCTCTCCCTCCTCCCTGAATAGACATTTTTCCAAAGAAGACATACAGATGGCCAATAGACACATGGAAAGATGCTCAACATCATCAATTACCAGGGAAATACAAATCAAAACCCCAGTGAAGCTATCACCTCACACGGGTCAGAAAGGCTAAAATCTAAAATATAAGAGGTAACAACAAGTGTTTGTGAGGATGTGGAGAATAAGGAACCCTGTGCACTGCTGGTAAGAATGCAAGCTGGTTCAGCCACTGTGGAAAACAGTATGGAAGTTCCTCAAAAAACTAAAAATTGAATTACCATATGATCCAGTAATTCCTCTACTGGCTATTTACTCCAAGAATATGAAAACTCTAATTCAGAAGGATATATGCATTCCTGTGTTTATTGCAGCATTATTTACAATCGCCAAGCTATGGAACAACCCAAGTGTCCATCCATAGCTGAATGGATAAAAGAAGATGTGGTGTGTATGCATATATATATATATGTATGTATGTATGTATATGTATGTTATGTATATACAGAGTATAATAGACTATTACTCAGCCATAAGAATGAAATCTTGCCATTTGCCACAACATAGATGGACCTTGATGGTATAATCCCAGTGAAATAAGTGAGAGAAAGACAAATACCTTCTGATTTCACTCATAGGTGGAATTTAAGAAATAAAACAAATGAACAAAGAAAAAAAAAGCAACAAATGAAAAAATAGACTTTTTTTTTTAATTTTGTTTATTCATTTGACAGAGACAGAGACAGCAAGAGCAGGAACACAAGCAGGGGAGTGGGAGAGGGAGAAGCAGGCTTCCGGCTGAGCAGGGAGCCTGATGTGGGGCTCGATCCCAGGACCCTGGAATTATGACCTGAGCCGAAGGCAGACGCTTAACGACTGAGCCACACAGGTGCCCCGAGAAAATAGACTCTTAAATACAGAGAACAAACTGGTGGTTGCCAGAGGGGAGGTGGGTAGGGGGGATGGGTGAAATATGTGGAGGGGATTAAAAGCACACTGATCTTGATGAACACTGAGAAATTTACACAATTGTTTAATTATAAAAATAGATATTATATAAAATTAGATATTGATTACAGTGTTCTTAGGAACTAAAGGAAATTTAAGAGATAGTTCAGAGCAGATATGTCACATGGAGTACATTGCTTTGAAAATTCTAGTTAAAACAAGAACAAAGTTCTGAGTTTCTAAACAAGAAGAGAGAGCACATAGAAGAGCACACAGTAGAAGAGATGGAGTATCAAAGCACTAAGACCCTGAAGACATCAGACTTAAAGATGAATCTGCTGACACTCTAGTAAGGAAAAAAGGTACCCAATTCTTAGCAATGATAAAAAGCATATGGGAGGTTCTAACTTTAGTGTGGTTGATATTTATGATATAACAATAATTAAAATCCCATAAATTGGAGAATCTTCAGAATTTCTCACTCTTAACATTCAAGGGAATTACATTTAGGGCTTGTATAAAGTTTGGGGTCATAAACAAGTCAATAGATCAACTCATGGGGTCAGGTGTCAGAACATCTAGCTTACAAAAATTTGTTTTGTTCACTGTTGTACCTTTAGAGTCTAGATAAACACCTCACTCTGAAAAACTACTTATTTAATGAATGAATAAATGAACTTAACTTCTCTGGTGACAGTGTTAGTAATAAAAGAGGTTATGTTCTTTAACAATGACAACAAATCAACGTGTTGACAAGTTAGCAATAGAAATGCAGAAAAATAGAAATATGAAAAAGTCACCAGAGAAGAAACCATGAGGGTAAGAAACATTACCCAAAAGAAGATAAAGTACTATACACTGGCTAAATGAACATAATTTAAAAAAGAAAGAAAATAGTAAAATTATATAAATAAAAAAAGAAGATAAAGTAACTGAAAGAAAAACATCAGCATTTTGAGAGCACTGAGTTGATTAGAATCCAACAGTTGGCAATATATATGAATACTTTAAGAGAATTATAAGGAGTGTGTGCATGTGTAGAACTGTAAAATAATCAACCCAAGATGCAATGGACCACCTCTTGAAACACTGGATTCTCTGGAATGACCAGAGAAGTTTGTCCAGCAAATGATATGCTGGTGAGATGTTGTTGCAGGACTACAGAGGAGAAGTTTTGGAAGACAGTAGATTGTTAGGTGACTCTATGTTCCAGCCTTGATTCTAAGTTTCTATTCTTAAATGTAAATATACTCTTTTTTACTGAAACAGAAAACAAAAAGATTATATGAGAAAATGGTTTTGAGACCCCTCCCTGTGATGTGCTGAGTCAATCTCTATGGAAAAGAAAGTTGATGTTTACTTGTTGTTTTAGTGCTAAGACTTTTTAAAGAGAACAAAAAAAGAGAAGACTGTGGTTCATTAAATCCAAGTACAACAACAAAACTCAAACCCAGCTCATCAACAGGCTAGATATACTGAACTCCTTACATTAATGATCTGATGGAAGAAGAGGTGGGCCCATTTTCAGGCATAAATACTATTTATCTCAGTCTTTACCATTCTTTTACACCATGTTTGGCATTCAAGTGAAAAGTATGAGACCCCAAAAAAGGCTAAAATAAGAACAACCCAAAGACCAGTGAAAGTGTCGAAAATGGAACTAGATCCAGAGAGGACTGATGTTGGAACTTTCAGATAAAAATTAAAAATATCTATGATGAATACGTTAAACAAACTAGAAAGGGTGGACAGTACACATGAACAAATGGGAAATCTCATCAAAAAGACAAAACCTATGGGAAAAAAACCAGTCAAATAAAATGCTGAAATGTGAATAGACTTTAATTTTACTAACCTGTTTCTCATTCTTTTCATGAAGCAGGGATCTTTTTAAACTTTGTCAAATTTATGAATTTTAAGAATATTCTACTTAATTGCCAAAATAACAGGAATTAGAGGAGTGGTTTGGTTGACTTTTACTAACCTGTTTCTCATCCTTTTCATGAAATCTGAATAGATTCTATAGCTATAGTTGCATTACTTTTCAATTTTCTTTGGCAAACAAAATTATAAGGCTATATATGTATACTTCAGTTTTTAACATATCTTTAAATGTACAGACCATCATGTCCTAAATTTAGACTCAACAAACATTTTAAAAAACAATGCATTAATGTCTGATATTGCTATTTATCTCAGCCACCACCAGAACTCCAAGCCCTTCCAACTCTTCCATTATGTGGATTCTAACCCTGTCAATATTTTACACATTATGGAAAGACTCGTATCTCTTCCATACTCCTTCTCCTGAGACCGAAACAGACCAGGCCTTGGCTCAGCTATTTACTCTGTATGTAGATTTGAACAAGGTCACATGCCTTTATGAGCTTAAATTTGTAAAATGAAAAATGTAATTACCAGTTCACAAGTTTTTAGAATTATAAATACTATATGACATCTAGGTAGTGTACAGAAGATACCCAATGAATGGTGGCTATCATTACTATAATCGAGCACGTGTGTTTGTAGTTCTCATACACCTGAAGGTGGGGGGGGTTACTTGACCTGGTGTCTGTAGAGCAGTTGGTCACCTGTCAGTGAAACAAAGCAGGTTCGTCATGAAAATCAGAGCCAGATTCTTCTTGTCCATGTTAACATAATCAGAAAAGCCACATCAGGCTTCTGGGCCCAAGTTTCCTCAAATATAAAATGGCCAAGCCAGATCATCTCCAAGGTCTCGTGACATCCTAAAATTTTATGATTCTAAGACAAGGCAAGTCCTGAAATGGTGATTTTTGGATAAGGTTAAGGAGTTTTATTTTCCTTTGTAAATAAAATGTTATCTCTACCATGATTTAATCTATACTGTGATCAGGAGATAGGCTAAAATTTGCCATCAGTCTGTGGAATAAGTGAATAAGTGGTACAATTATGTAAATATGTGGGATTCAGGTACACCTACTTTATCTAATAGTAGGCAACCATATTTTCTTCTGTCTTTTCTGCTCAAATTTCTATTTCTGTGTATTTAATTTTCTTATTAAGTGAATTTGTATTTTGTTCTTTATAAAAGCATATAAAGAACTGTGGTCATTGACCAATCATCACCTAATATACCCCTGAATTTCCACTAAGTTTCTCAGCCATAAAACTAATTTCTAGATTAAACAAAATAATTCTGTAGCATCTGGCTTTATTCTTGAATTGCATGTGGCAAGATTAATGAAACTGAAGCAAATCACACATTGGATTAACATGAAACATTTGGTGTAGCCATCAAGAAGATTTGCTGATTGTTATAAATTTGCATATTACTGTAAGCAAAATATTCCAAAGAGGATTGGTGTCAGAACATTCAGCTTTTATATATATATATATATATACATATATATATATATATATGTATATATATATATAGCTGCAGCATTATGGCTACCAAAAACTCTAACATTCCTCAGGATTTCATGATAATTGTAGAAAAAATAACATAGGAAAGGTTAAAAATTATTTTTGCCACAAAGACTTTCTTTTCAGTTAACAAACACAAAGTTATTTGGAAATAATTGGATTTTAGGCTAAAATTTTTATATTTTATTCAAATGTCATATAAGCACAGTTTCACCAAGGAAAACAATTTGATATTAAAATAAGACAGTAGGGGCGTCTGAATGGCTCAGTCGGTGAGCGTCAGCCTTTGGCTCAGGTCATGATCCCAGGGTCCTGGAATGGAGCCCCACGTCGGCGGGCTCCTGGCTCAGCAGGGAGCCTGCTTCTCCCTCTCCCTCTGCCTACTTGTGCTCTGTCAAATAAATAAATAAAATCTTAAAAAAAAATTTTAAAAAGGTGTGGAAGTATGACAATTAGAATCTTATAGGGCTGGGGGCGCCTAGGTGGCTCAGTCGTTAAGCATCTGCCTTCGGCTCAGGTCATGATCCCAGGGTCCTGGGATTGAGCCCTGCATCGGGCTCCCTGCTCCGCGGGAAGCCTGCTTCTCCCTCTCCCACTCCCCCGCTTGTGTTCCCTCTCTCGCTATCTCTTTCTGTCAAATAAATAAAATCTTTAAAAAAACAAAATAAAAATAAAGACAGCAAAACTTGCTCCTACTCAAAGAAGTTCTAAGCCCTAGTGTTTTTTAAAATTCAGCAAACTATTTTGTAATATGGAAAAGAAGGTCAAAGAACATTTATTTGAAAGTCAAATAACTTGAAAGTGAGAGGAGGGTCCGGGGTTTTTCAAAAGAAAGCATTTCAGACCATTTTCCTTTTAGTTTAGGGGAACTAATATACAATGCAGTAGCATCCAATTTATACCTCACAGGATATTATGATCAATATGCTAAATAATTTCATAGATGCAATGAGAGATCACATAAAAGATGTCATGTTTTTCACAGACTACTAAATTTTAGAATGTAGTTTGAAGAGCCAAATATCCATTTTCCTCTCATGGTTTACCAAAAATAATTGCTTAAAATATAATATAATAATATGTGGACCTATTTTTAGATAGTATGATTCCTACTTTCGTAAGTAGAAAATGTATAGTTAGGCTCTTAGGGAACCAAAGGGTGGACACAAGGACTGCTGTCTCAGACCTCCCTGTATAAAGGGACTAGAAGGGTCCTGACACAAGACGAATCAGTAAATGCACATGAGCAACAACCTCAAGTGGTGCCCAAAGCCAATAGTACATTCTAGCAGATCCAGAGGACTCTGAACAGTCCTATATTCCACATATGGTTCTACAGTTAACAGAATTAACTTCCCTAAATTAACAGAGAAGTTATAAGTAATGGTCCACAATCTAAAATTTCTGAGAATAGAAATGGTAGTTGCTAATCTTTTGAAACGTTCAATATTTCAAGAAAGCCTAACAGAAATAGTTTCATACAAATTGTAATGTGTACTCGGTAGACAAAAAAACTTCTTAGCATAGATTCCTATTATGAGAAACACTAAAATCTGTCATCGATGGTAAAAAACAAATTAATATTTTGAGATATCTAGAAAATATCTAGACAGGGAAATGAGGGTCAAATAAAATACGATTTTTTTCCTTTCCCCACCCTTTCCTTTAATTTTCATGTTTTCTGTAGTCTTTTCCTTCCCTCCTTTCTTTTTTCCTTCCTTCTTTATTCTCCTTTCCTTTCTTCTTTCTCTCTAGCTCTACTAGCTAAAAAAATAACCATTCATTTTGGATCACTTGCAGACCCTGAATGAAAACTGTTCCCTTGAATCTCTTACTACTAGTACACCAATAGCCAATTGCTCTGCTTCTTATAGCCCATAGGGACACATAGCAGACCCAAAGCAAAAAATGGTGCTTTCACTTGCAAGTTCATCTTTCTATTAGAGATTTTATGGCCTAAACAATTAAGTGAGTCTTCCCCAAAAACAAAACAAAAAACAAAACAAAACAAAATAAAACCATACCTCTATTGGCTTGATCCATTTCTACACAGCCTAGTAGCCTGAAAGTCCTTCACTTAGACTTTGCAAGAATGCAGCCCTACATTTACCTAAAAGCAACTAGATTAACCCAATAGGCTAATAGGAAACAAAGGAACAAGAAAAGCTCAGAGCTCCTCAATTACTATATTCTTTTATGATTAGCTTCTGGTCCTATCCATGGTTAAGTTCAGGTCGTGGGTATCACCACATGGTCCTGCTATGTGTCCACATTTCACTTAACTTAGAGCTTATTAAAATGCACCAGTCATGGCATGAGGCTATGGCATCCCTGAAGACACTACATAGTATTTACCAGTCAGAGGAGCTCCCTTCTAGATCTAGGAAGTGATTAGTGATACTGTGGCAAAACGAAGCTCTTACAATAAGAGTATAGCTCAATTCCTTCAGATTATTCTCAAACAGGCTTATGCCTGCTAAGAAAATGGCTCAGACCTTTTCTCCTGGGCCTGAAAAGGATACTCTAGTACTGTGCTATGAGATTGGCCATCCCTCCCAAAGAGTTCAAAGGTTTCCCCATCTGTTGACTGCATATTCAAAGCACGCATGAAAACTGATACATTGAAAGACAGTGGTCTTATTTTGGGTAATTCTGAGGCATTGTGGAAATTCACTGTTTTAAAGTACCCAGTCTTATTAAATGAGGCTACCTTAATTTTTAGGTAGTGAGTGACAAGCCATTTTTTGCAAGCTAGTTCTTCATCTTATCTAAATTCCCAGTTTCTTTTGACCATGTTTTTCTGTGCTGCTTCTTGACTAAGTTCCTCGCTCTCCCAATCCAACTAGAATTTATTACATCACTTTTTTTAAAATAAGTTTTCATTGTTCAAATTCAATTTATGTGACTTCAGCAGATAATTCTAATAGGCCAATACGAGTCAGTAATCAATATAAATTAGAAAGCTTTCCCACACAATTCTAATTTCAGAGAACAAAATTATCAGCATGAATCCTGAGTACTCTGTATTTTTCCCTCTTACTAACTTTGCCCTTGGCTCTCCCATATATTCTCATTTTGACCACTAATGTTTTGTCACTTAGTTGCTCACAAAGCACATTTGTCTTACCCTGTTCTTCTTACAAAACCGCCTATGTCTACTCAAAGCAATAAATGTGAAAATGCAAAAGGTAACAAAAAGTACATTATCTTTGCTATTAATAATTTATGGAAACGTTTAAACCCATGATTTTTTAAACCTTCCAATTCTAATATGTCATCCAGCACTTAGCATAGAGCCTTGCTCATCTTGCTCTTCTATCTTCACATGTTACAAGATAAATTGTGTATCTTCTTTCACTGTCTCATAGGCATCACTGAAGATTGTGCTTTGACATGTATAGTCCTAGCACATATCCAGACCATGGATGTAGGATGCCTAAGCAAGTATGGAATAATTGGGAACGAGCACTTCTAGAATTCATACGCACAAAGGACCAAGGAGTCTTCTGGGGGAAAAAAAATCAATCCAAAGAAAGCTGATGTATACACATTTAATCAAGTACAGTGAGCCAGACTGAGGAAATTCTGATTTGAACCACAAGCTTCCAAAAACCAAATACAATGATGCCATCAAACATGCTTTGGTCTCTAGGCTCCTGAAGCTTATGTGGTAGGTGGTTAGAGAACTAGAGGGTAAACAATTGTATACCAATCCAATTAATTATAATCTTATCAAGTTCTGCAAATGGAGGCATGGGATCCTTAAAACCTGTAATTTCTTTTCATAAGATTCATTTATTTCCTCAATAAATATTTTGTGAGCACCTACTTGAGTTCAGATGTTGTACTGCTATAGTCCTCAAGCAAAGAGAAATATACAATTGCTTGATGCAAAAACATAACCACCTTCTCTTCATTTATCTTTTGCTGTCTCAGTGATGATACCAGCATGTAGAATCAGCTGTAATAGCAGTGCCCTTTGCAGTGAGAATATGCATCCTCGGTGTCCTCATTTTAGACACCAGCTCTCTGGATACTGGGCACAGACAACCTTGGCTGACAGAAAACAGAATTAACTACTTTAGGCTTTGATAACAGTGCTTTGGAAGGGCATCAGTGTCATAGAGGAATAGTCACTGTGAAAGCTAAGAAACCAGGGAATAAGGAAAATGGCTATGACTAGGAAGTAGCCATGAAGCTTCATTTTCTAGAGGCTATTCATTTTTTTTTTTTTTTTTAAGAGAAGAGCCAATCTTATGCTAAGTACGTGGGCCCAAGTAGAAAATACACAGCTTTATATATGGCCTCATTTTTATACCCTGTCTGGCCTGAAAGAGGCAATATAAGATATAGAAAATATCCACACATGTATATAAAAATAGAGTTAGTAAAATAAGCTTGATTTTGTTTAGGGGATGATTTCTATGCACTGAGAGAAATATGCCTCCTGCTGATGCAACGATCTACAATAACATCACAGCCAAAATGACAGATCTTGGCATAATGGATTTCCTACAAATTACACATTCTCCTCTTCTTAGAGAATACTTTTAACTGGCAACAAATATATAGTTATTTGTCTTCTGAGGGTTCTGTGCCTTGAGAACCATGTAGATACATTATCAAATGTATGATCTCCTATGTGGAATAGTAAAAAAAAAATGAATTCATAGAAAACAGAAATCAGATAGGTGTTTACCTAGGCAGGAGGTGGGGATGAGCAAATGGTTAAAGGTAGTCCAAAGATACCAACTTCTAGTTATTAGATAAATAAATTTGGGGGATGGAACATACAGCATGGTGACTATAGTTAACAATATTGTACTGTATATTTGAAAGTTGCTAAGTGAATAGATTCTGAAAGTTTTCATCTCATCTCATCTCAAGAAAAAAATTTAACCATATGAGCTGATGGTTATTAACATTGTGGTAATCATTTCACAATATACACATATATCATTATGTTGTACAACTTATACAATGTTATGTCAATTTTACCTCAGTAAAACTGGGGGGAAAGAGGAGTTTATTAACAAAATTAAATAAAATGAAGACCAAACCAAATGGCCTCCGGAACCTCAAGATTCAGAACCAGACTCCCTGGAGTTCAATGCATTTGCTGCTGGTTTTTCCCACACCAAGTTGTCAAGACCAGGCACGTACAAATTGGGTTATTTCATATACTACAGGATGGAAAAGATGATCTACTGGAGCATAAGAAAATATCAGAATTTTCATTTTTTATAGTTATAGTTACATTTGTATAAAAATGAACACAAATTTCATTTGATGTATGAACCAATACCACATCTGTGTGTCAGATAGCATATTCCCAGCATTGTGCCACCCTGAAGTAGAAAGGGAATTTCCTTCACACAGAGTAGAAGAGAATATACCTTTACTCATGTGCTTGCTTTCAATATATTGCAATGTATTACATTATATGCAAAGTTGGTTAAATGGATTTTCAGTATATATTGTCTTTATTTGTCCAAACTAACCCTGACAAAAAGAAAAGCAACTTTAAAAATTTCTGAAAAAAAAATCATTTGAGCAACAAACAAAAGTAGAGCCAACACTTTTCCTACTCTAAATATGAGATCTTTGTCATCTTTGAGATTAAAAATATAAAATATGAAAATATGAAATCACATCCTCCCAGAAGTAGGCTCCAGAAACTTTGATTAATCAAGATTTTAAATATTTATCTACATATACATCCACCATTGATACGAGAGAACCTCATCTTAAGTATACATTGTGCCTTGAGATAGTACCTAATGATGGATGAAGCCAAAACTACACTGGAAAATAAATCATCTTGACTCTGAAAACAAATATATACATGTTACAGCAAGTCATGTGGTTCTTAATCCATGATATGACGAATTTCATGAAATATAACAATAAGATTTTAAAAGCTTCTTTTGAAATTTCTTATTTCACGTTACAAGCCAAAAAAAGAAAAAGAAAAAAAATGAAGGGGGCATGGCTTTGGGGCAGCATTTGATCTACCATAAGCAGTAAAAGTGGCCAAAATAACATACTGAATATAATATAGTAACTGAAATGCATTTCTAACCAATAACACTTTCAGAGAATGCAAAGATACATTGCTGAAATTTTGAAGACACAAGCATTTAGAGGAAATTACTTATTATGGGAGGTTTGTTACACAGTTGGATGAAAGAACAGATGTTTCTAACATCTCAGCATATGATATTTGCTGGGTTCCATTTCAATAATGCATCAAAAACTATTTTTTCATGAAACACTAAATGAAAGAATACACACACATTCTCTCAATAGTATATATATATTTTTTAATAAAAAAAATACAAGTCTCTAAGAAGAAAACACACAAGTAGAGCTTCTGTTGGAGTTGTACTTTGACCAAAATCTTTAAATGATAGATAGATAATTCAGATTCATTCTATTATTAATCTATTCATTTATTCCAAGGCAATATTATATTCTTTTACTGTATACACAAGCAATTATACCAAAAAGGTAAGAGCCAAAAAATGTACAAATTACTAAAGGATGTCATGATGTTGCTAATTGTAAAAATTAGAATTTTAAAATACAGTTGAATCTTGAAAATACCTGATGAGATGAAAACATTTTAGTTTTATACACACAGAATTTTCCCCATGACAAAGCACTTAGAAGATCTACAAAACTTAGAAATGAGTTACACATTCTTCTTTCAGAGAGAATTAGTAGTCCTTAATCCTTTTTATTGATCAGTGCTCCCAAGCATGTTTTTAAAAGTACAAACACATTTAATTTAGTCCTTCAAAATAAAGATAATACTGTAATGAGTGAGAAAAGTAGTAACTTTCATTTTTGCTTTTTAAAGAAGGTCATATTTCAGCAAGAATATTTTAGGAAATGATATTTGGAAAATGTTCCAGGATCATGTCATTTTGATGCCAACCCTAATCTAAGTGTGTTAACTATTTTGAAATTTGTCATATCTACTCACTTCAAAAATTCAGAAACAAGATACTCTAACCTGATTTCAAAATCGTTCAAAAAACTTCAGTGGATTCTAGGCTACCTTGTTAAAAATATAAAAAGGAAGCACCTTCTGATTACTTTGTGATAGTAACTGATTGGCAGAGGAGAAGATGGAAACTTTATACGTAAGTTGAAAAAAATTGCATAAATTATACTCAAAGTTGAAATATGGAGGTTCATGGTTAAAAGGTCTTTCCTGCAGGGATGCGGAGAAAGGGGAACCCTCCTACACTGTTGGTGGGAATGCAAGCTGGTGTAGCCACTCTGGAAAACAGCATGGTGATTCCTCAAAAAGTTGAAAATAGAGCTACCATACAACCCAGCAATTGCACTACTGGGTATTTACCCCAAAGACACAAATGTAGGGATCTGAAGGGGTATGTGTACCCCGATGTTTATAGCAGCAATGTCCACAATAGCCAAACTATGGAAAGAGCCAAGATGTCCCTCGACAGATGAATGGATAAAGAAGATGTGGTATATATATATACAATGGAATATTATGCAGCCAACAAAAGGAATGAAATCTTGCCATTTGCAATGACCTGGATGGAACTGGAGGGTATTATGTTGAGCAAAATAAGTCAATCAGAGAAAGACATGTATCATATGACCTCACTGATATGAGGAATTCTTAATCTCAGGAAACAAACTGAGGGTTGCTGGAGTGGTGGGGGGTGGGAGGGATGGGGTCGCTGGGTGATAGACATTGGGGAGGGTATGGGCTATGGTGAACGCTGTGAAGTGTGTAAGACTGTTGAACCACAGACCTGTACCTCTGAAACAAATAATACATTAGGTGTTAAAAAAAAAAAAAACAAGAAGATAGCAGGAAGGGAATAATGAAGGGGGGGGAATTGGAGAGGGAGACAAACCATGAGAGACTATGGACTCTGAGAAACAAACTGAGGGTTCTAGAGGGGAGGTGGATGGGGGATGGGTTAGCCTGGTGATGGGTATTAAAGAGGGCACGTACTGAATGGAGCACTGGGTGTTATATGCAAACAATGAATCATGGAACACTACATCAAAAACTAATGATATAATGTATAGTGATTAACATGATAAAAAATTAAAAAAAAATAAAATATCTTTCCCATCAGTGTGTGATGAGAATTTTGAAGACTGTTGACCTATAGAAACAAATGGTAAAATATCTTTTCTTACCTCTTTCTCAGGTATGATCACCTGTCATTGCATTTAGTTTGCTTTCCTGCTCTGTCCTTCCATTTCATTAAATGCTACTACTATTTATTTTATCTAAGTAGTACTACTGATATAATAACAATATCTGTACCTCATTCTTACCACACAAAAAGGAATGATTTCCACCATACTTTAGTCTTAGAATTCTTCCAAGAATCAAATAATATTATGAATAAGAAATGTCTGTGTACATGGTAAAGTCTGATATACATACGAGATATTCATAGATTGCCCCTGTCTAAATTGGGTTAACTGTGTCTCCCTATACCATGAGGCACCCTGAGATTTTATATCTACTTGTTTTTTTGTTTTTCCTTAAAGGTTGGCAAACAAGTATTTACTCCTAGGAAGTAGGCTCTTACTTATTTCCCTTGATCACAAAAGTTAGTACAAGAAGTAAGGATGCTGGAAGTTTTTAGGTCCTCAGAAAATCAGGAATCCCACATTACTCACAGGCTAAGGACAAGAAAGGGAGGAAAACCCTCACTACACATTGGCCATTCTGATGTCACTTTCTCCAGGTCTCCCTTCAAAATCTTCACCAGTGTAATGCAAATAATATTGCTTATCCAATAGGATTTAACAAGACAAACACTCAATTTACACTCAAATACAAACTTGAATGTGCTTGGATAAATTTTTCTAACAAATAATCAAACATAATGAGTATAAATCCCAAATCCACAATGGCATAGTGGAAAACAAGTAAGATTTGTCCTGTAATATCCTGTTACACATCCACTCATCACAACCAGATGACTACATGACTGTTGGCAAATCATCTAACCATACTACAATGCCCAATACTTGATAAACACTTTAAAGAGAGGTTACCTATAAGTGTTATTGCTACAATAGTGATAAAAACCTCTCAACTTCAGTTTCTCCATATTGAAAAAAGGGGGGGAAGGAATAATTCCCGCTACACTCAGTTCCCAGAACTTTTCCAAGAACCAAATAAAATTGTGCATATGAAAGTTCCTTGAGACATTAATAGATTACATAAAACTGAACATTCCTGGTTGATTTTTTTTTTTTTTTGCACTGCAATCTAAACAAAACAATTATAATTTTAACAACTTGGCTACAAGGAACTTTATACAAGTTAATGTACTTACACATCCACTAACTATATACAGTCTCAAAATGCTGGATGACATAGGCAGGAGAATTTTAAAAGAGTTTTTATTCCCAAATGTATTGATGGATAAACTGAAGCTGTGAACTGATGGCAGATGCACAAAAAGAAGCCAGTTCTCTGATCCTAGTGCGAAGTGTGCCCCCCTCCCACATCAGACTAACTTCCACAAAGTTTCTACAGCTACTTATCTGCAGATTTATAACCACCCATTAAGACTCTGTAAGTGTGCATAATTCAAGAAATACATCTGCTTAATTCTCTACCCATAATTACAGTAGATGAAATTTCTTCCCCCAGCTCATTTAAGTTGTAGGCTGACCATTTAGTCAGAAAATGTTGTAGGCTGACCATTTAGGTAGGCTTTTGTAGGCTGACCATCTAGGTAGAAAATATTTTAAAACACACCATTAGCAATAAGAAATTCCCATCAATAGTGAAGCCATAGGAAAATTTCAAGTGACTGGGGAATATGTGCATTTTATATTCCATATTGTTACATAATATAATGAGTTCATGTATATATTTTATTCACTTTGAAATGTAAAATTTATATGGCTATGTTTGCTTATCTGCTCATTTTTTTTTCTCATCTGTAAGTTGAATGGATCAAATAAAATTATGTCTAGTATTTTTTTCCAATAATCATCCATGAATAAAGCTGAAAGTATATTTACATGTAGTTAGATTATCTGAATAAATTTAAAAATCAAAATGTATTGCTTCTGATATATGTGATTCAATAAATTTAGACAATAGTGAGAAAAATAAATCCTGTTATAGTCCTATACACATAAAAAAAAGCTATAAAAGTTGTTATAACATAGGGGAAGGGAAGGAAAATAAAATAAGATGAAAAATGAGAGGGAGGCAAACCATAAGAGACACTGAACTCTAGGAAACAGCTGAGGGTTCCTGGAGGGGAGGTGGGGGTGGGGAAGGGATAATTGGGTGATGGGTACTAAGGAGGGCACTTGGTGTAATGATCACTGGTATATGCAACCGATGAATCACTAAATTCTACCACTGAAACTAATAAAAAGAAAAGTTGTTATATATTTCCCATTACTTTACACGATTTCACTTTTTTATTCTAAATCAAACTATTAATAGAAGAATATTGAAAGCTATATTAACATAGTTTTTACAAGTTTGGAAGAGAAAGCAAAAATTCAAACACAAAGCAAAAATCTTATACCATTAAAAATAACACTATTTTGAGCTGTCCTAAGAAAATAAAGGGGGGTTATTTGTAACACTAATACTCTCATTTGACTCAAGTGTAGCAAATATAGCTCGTCCTCAAAAAAGACCGAATCAGCACTTAGAAAGTATTAAGAACCCAGGTGATCTTCACCTTCCATCTTTTGTCTCTGTATATTTGCTTCATTATTCTCTTACAACACCAGCTTTCTCTCTTTATAAGTTCATTTACATAGTGTAAGGTGATTCCATAACAACAATTAAATTCTCACATAACCTATATTTAAGACATCAAATCTGGGACCAAGGCTTGAAACTTAGTTCTAATTCCAAATGAATAGAGAAACAATCTGTATCAGTCAGTGTCCCAACAGAAAACAGAAGGCCAGAGGCTTACTCAGCTGTTATTTTTCAGAAGAATTTAATTAAGGGCATATTCACAGTGGTGAGGGGGGGGAAGAATAAAGCAGGAGGAGGCACCCAAGATTGGACAATAGGAGGAGATATTTATCACACTGAGGCTTGAGGGAGCAAGGAGAGGGAGATTGCAGGGTTGGGATTTCCCAAAAGGAGCCATAAAGACAGATACAACCACTGTAAGAACCTAGTGATGAGGCAGAAAGAGAGTAAGGGAAGGAATATTCAGACCTCTGTCCTCCATACTCCAAACCCAACTGGAAGCCAGAAAGCAAGGGACCCCCACTAATACAGTGTGTAGGGGCTAGCCACATGGGCACAGAGCAGGGCAGAGAAGGATGAAGAAGGAAAGAATTGTGGGGTGGGGTGGGGAATAGAAGATGGGAGAAAGGCAAAACAAAAAAGGTTAACATACCCTCCAAGTGATCCACCTGACTTGGATTCCTTACTTTCTCATGAAATCAGTTATGACCAAGAGGTTAAATCATTGAAGAGTGACTTAAGAGTATCTTTATAACATCCTGCACTTACTCTTTGTATGTATACAGTTCTTAGTGTTATTACTTTTTAATGTCTGCATCTCACTATGCAATTTCCCATAGGGCAGTTACCATATTCTTTCTTTTCATTACAGTATCTCCCCTAAGTTTAGTCAGCCAACCTCTAGCAAGCCTTCAACAAATATTTGGAAATGGATGCATGAATACATGCATCCACCAAAAGGTAACACCCTCAGAATTCATTGATTCAATTATTTTTGTAAGTTTTTAACTTTATTTGGAAATAATTTCAAAATACAGAAAAGTTACAAGAATAAGACAAATGATTCCTGTATACCCTTTATGCAGATTTACATAATGATAACATTTTTGCTCCATTTGTTTTACTATTTGTGCATTTGTCCTCTGGGTATATCTATATGTTTTTTACTGAACCATTTGAAATTAAGTTACATGTATTGGGGTCCCTTACCTCTAATTAATTAAGCATGCATTTCCTAAGAACATGGATTTTAAATGGCCACAACACAGTCCAATTTAATGTTCTTAGGATAATTTATCATCCAGATTCTAATTGTCTTTTGACACATTTTCCCCCTCCAGTGGAGGATGCAGTGTAGGGTCAGGCATTGCCTTCAGTTTTCATGCCTCAGCCTCCATTAGTCTGAAACATTTCCACAGCCACCTTTTTTTTTTTTTTTTTTTTGTCTTTCACAATGTTGACATTTTAATAGACTATATTTTAATGGGGAAAGTTCCTAATTATGGGTTTGGCTGATGTTTCTCTAGGAATGTATTCAGATTAGGTATTCTAACTCAGAACACTATATAGGTGATATTTTGTCCTTCTCAAGCTACTACAAACTTGAGGTTCAGAGTTTCCATTGGCCCTTTATTAATGAGATTTTTTTGCTTATCAGTTTTGTAAATAAGCTTCCAGAGATTTTTATTTTGTCCCTGCACACACTACTGCCCTATTCTTTACCTTTCTGATACTTTAATTTTACATATAATTTTTAATTATATTATGTGTGTCTTTTTTTGCATTTTGCATGGATGGATAAAAACATTTATAGTTTTTTTTCTTTTGATTTAACTTCCATTTCACTACTTCTCTCTTCAGTTGCATCTTTTTTATTATGTTTAATTAGCCAACATCTAGTACATCATTAGCTTTTGATGTAGTGTTCAATGATTCATTAGTTGCGTATAACACCCAGTGCTCATCACCACACATGCTCTCCTTAATACCCATCACTCGGTTACCCCATTCCCCAAACCCCTCCCTTCTGTAACCCTCAGTTTGGTTCCCAGAGTCCAAAGCCTCTCACGATTTGTCTCCCTCTCTGATTTCTTCCCATTCAGTTTTCGCTCCCTTCCCCTATGGTCCTCTGCACTATTCCTTAAGTTCCACATATGAGTGAAACCATACGATAATTGTTTTTCTCTGCTTGATTTATTTCAGTTGCATCTAATCTACAGTTAAACCCATTAAGTTATTACCTTCAGCGATATTTTCAGTCCTAGAATTTTTATTTGTTCATCATCTTTGATTTTATACAAACTGTCCACCTAAACTCTTCACTTAAGCTTTTAGTTTCTTGAAAATATTAGTCAAAATAATTTTCAAGTTTGTGTCTAAAAATTCCATTATCCACAATCTTTTTTAATTACCAATTTTGACTCATAGATTTCAATAATATCCTGTCTTCTGTCTTATCTGATTATTTAAAAGATTTTATTTGAGAGACAGAATTAGCAAGAGAGAGAGAGAGAAAGTATGCATGGAGGTGTGAGGGGGCAAAGGGAGAGGGAGAAGCAGATTCCCTGCTGAGCAGGGAACCCAACGTGGGGCTTGATCCCATGACCCTGGGGATCATGACCAGAGCCAAAGCATACGTTTAACTGACTGAGCCACCCAGGTGCCCCTTATCTGGTTATTCTTGAGTTCTGTATATTGTAATGAAAATTGGTAAAGATAATTAAGACTCTATATTATGTTATTTTCTTGCAGAGAGAATTTACCTTTGTTAGAGATCCCATAATCCCAAATAATGTTACTTCAGTTAGGAATTGAAAGGATTTGAAACTGGGCTACCATCCCATGAGGGGTGAACAATTACTAGTTTATCATTAGCCCTATTATATAGCATTTCAAAATTTCAAAAGTCTGAGATATTTGCCAGAGACCAATCTTTTTCAAGCCCTAAACTCTAATTTTTGCTCCACTATGGGCCTATCTTTACCATGTCTTTTATTTTCATCTGAATTTTTCTCAGCAAAACAATAATTTACTTCTGCTACCTACTAGGGCCACATTTATTGAACAACCTCTATGCCTGATCAATGTCCAATCTCCACTCCTTAAAGCAAATATCCACAGTAATAGTTTATATGAAAACTGAGTAATTTTTTTAAGATTTATTTATTTGAGAAAGAGAGGAAGCAGGCACGTGGGGAAGGAGCAGATGGAGAGAGAGACTCAAGCAGACTCCACACTGAGTGCATAGCCCAATGCAGGGCTCAATCTCATCACCCTGAGGTCAGACCTGAGCTAAAACCAAAAGTCAGATGCTTAACTGACTGCACCACCCAGGTGGCCTGGAAATTGAATAATTCTTAATATTTACTTTGCATGCTGCAGAAAAAAGCAAATTATGAATCTACTATTCATAACATAAGAGGTGTCAGAGGTGGTATTTAGAAACTTTTACTACAATATAATAGGTGAGAATAAGGACCAGTTAGCGATATGTAAATGTTCTTTTCAATATCTAACTGATAAAGTGCAATTTCATAACTGAAAAGTGTTTTTTTTTTTTTTAATCTTTCACTTGAACAGAGAAAACAATCATCAGGGACACAGAAAAGTTTTGCTTAATTTTCTCTGGCTGTTGTTTTTTCCATACTTAATTGAACTAAAAATCCTTAAAATTGGGAAGGGAGTTGTTGTTATTATTGCTTTAATTATCATAATTACATTCTTCATCATCATGAATCCAGAGAATTTTAAATACACAACACAATCTGGCCATTAGATTATTGTTCACAAGATCCATTTTTTAAAAATCAGACACAAAAAAATCTAATTGCAGCTTACATGATTCATTTAACTTAGCACCCAAATCACTGTCTTAAGTGCTAATATGAAGTTAATTCATGGCATTCAATTCTTCAACAAATAGTTATTAGGCACTTACTATGTTCCAAGAACAGTTCCATGTTATTGAGTATATAGTGGGGGACCCAAAGGTGTAGTCCTTATAGAATCTACATTCTAGGTAAGAGAGCCAGACTAGAATAAATACAAAGGTAAATACAAAATACATTTTATCAGATGATAAAATGACAAAGGCAATGGAGAAAAATAAGGTAAAGGGGATTCAGAAGAATGGGCAAGGAGGGATTCTGTCTTATTGTCAGGATGACAGAATGACATTTGAAAAAGACCTGAAAGAATTAAGAGAGCTATGCAGATATCTGGAGGAAGAGCATTCAAAGCAGAGAAAAGGCAAGTGCAAAGGTCCTGAGATAGAAACATGCCTGGTATGATCAGGGAACAGAATGGAAGCCAGAATACATGTGATCTAAATAAGATTAGAATGGAAAAAGAGCACAGCCATAATGTTGAGGGTCTTAGGGGCTATTATAAAGACCTGGACTTTTACTCTGAAGTATGGAAGCCACTGAGGAATTTTAAGCAGAGAAGTGACATGATTTGACTAATATTGTTAAAGAATCACTCAGATTTACATGTCGGAAATAAATAGTAGGGCAGGGAGAAGGAAACCAGGAAACCAGTTATGAGACTACTGCAATAGTCCAGCTAAGAAATGATGGTTCTTGAATTGGGGTGTTGGCCTCATAATGGTAAGATTTGGTCAGATTCAAAATGTTTTTCAAAGATACAGGAACAGCTTTTGCTGACAAATGGAACATGGGGAAGATGGATAGCTTCACAGTTTTTGCCTTAGGCAAGTGGAAGGATGAAAATGTTATCAACTGAGATGTGAAAAACAGGGCAGAATAAAACTAGATACGGTATGGCTGAGTTCATATTTAGACATGATAAATTTTAATAGCACTTAGACATCTGCAGAGAGATGTTGAGGATATCATAAAATATATGAATCTGTATTCTGGGAAAAGGGAGAGATATAAATCTAGAACTCATCAGCTGACTGATAGTAATTAAAGTCTTAATACTGGATAAGTGTACCTAGTTAATGAGTATGAAAACACAAGAGTAGATGTTTGAAGATTGAACGCTGGAATATTCCAATATCCAGAGGTCTTATAAATGAGAAAAAAGCAAACTGAAAATTAACTGCCAGTGACATAGGAAAATCAGAGTTTGGTCTCCAGAAAGCCAAGTGATAGAAGATTTTTAAAAGAGAATGAAGTGATCAAATCATGCTGACAAATTAGTTAAGACAAGGACTAGAAATTGACCTTTTGGTTTAACAACATAGTTATAACTTAAGACTTTATAGAGTGGTAGCAATGAGGCCTGATTAAAGTGAATTCAAACAAGAAGACTACACATACTGAGACATCAAGTACAGTCAATGCTATTGAGGAGTTTTGCTGAAAGAAGCTCAGAGAAATAGAACAAGAACTGGGGAGGAATGTGACATTGAGCAAATTTTATGTTTAATTGAGAATATTACTGCTTATCAGAACAAACCCGTGAAGGGGAAACTGATGATGAAAGACAGAGAGGTAGGACAATTACTGGAGTCATGTCCTTGAAAGGGGATGGGATCCAGTGTAAAAAAGGTGTTGGCCTTCAACAGAGGCAGACATTTCACTAGTAACAAGAACAAAAGAAGTGTATGTGGACATAGAAGCAGTCAACATTGTTTCAGTTATGTGGAGTAGAAAGAATTGAACTTAGCCAGGCTTCAGAATATTCTGGAAATATACAATGTAGGAAGAAAGAGGCCATGAAGATATGTACTAGGGGTGATTAGAATGATGGACCATGAACTCTATGTGAAAGTCAGAGACATGAGGACATGTGGCATGTAGAAATATTGTAGAAGTAGTAAAATAAATGTCTTATAGGTCCTGGTAGGGTTAAAGATTTCTTATCCTCAGGGCACTAGAAGGAGTGAGATGGAAAAGAGGAGAGGTGGTTAGCAAGTATAATATTTAAAGTGAAGATTATGGGGGCGCCTGGGTGGCTCAGTCGTTAAGCGTCTGCCTTCGGCTCAGGTCATGATCTCAGGGTCCTGGGATCGAGCCCTGCATCGGGCTCCCTGCTCAGCGGGAAGCCTGCTTTCCCCTCTTCCACTCCCCCTGCTTGTGTTCCCTCTCTCGCTGTGTCTCTCTCTGTCAAATAAATAAATAAAATCTTAAAAAAAAAAGTGAAGATTATGGGCGGGGGAGTGAACTAGGTTATGACCATAGAAATGAGTACTTGAGTCAGGGTAAAGGACAAAATCAGTGGAGGACAGGAGGTCAAGGAACTGAGACAGTAGGAAAGTGGATTATAAAATTGTTAAAATTGTATTTATATGGAAAATTCATTCTAGCTCTCTGTATACAAATTATATAATTATATATTTTATATATATCTAGAAAATTCATTCATATATATTTTTATATATACAAGAAGGGGGGAAGGGGAGGGAAAGAGGGAGAAAGAATGAATTTGCTAGATAATGAGAGTTTGAAGAAATGTGTATGAGAGAACTGGGGTCAATAGATGCTCGCAACAAAGTGCAGTAATGAATGGCATAATCTACTAATTTGAACTTGAGACTAGGTATTTTTAAGGAGTAATGGGAGTGGACTGAAAGGTACCAAGGGAATCTACCTATCTCTAGGTCCGGGGGGAGAAGAGTGCAGAAGGGAAAACATCTCCCCCTTCATAGGGGTCACAGGAAGCTGATTCTTTAGGGAGAATCAAGTTTCAGAGAGCAAGGAGGTAAAAAAAAAAAAAAAAAAAAAAGTTGGTGAAGAGGTTAAGAATTCAGAGGCTTTTGCTCATAATCGACATTGGGTTCCAGAATACTCAATGGAAGATTTGGGGAATTAATAAGGGAGAAAAGTTTTACAAGTAAAGAGAATTACTGGGATAATGGTTGAATACAGATGATGGGAGAGGATTTGGTAATGTGGCTCACAGGGCTAGTGATAGAGACAAGAGGGAAGGGCACAGTCTGGTTAGTCCTGGGTCCTTAAGCAGGATGTGGTGGGGAGGAAGTCAGTGCTATTGAGCAGGGAACAGGAGGTCTTACCAAGAATATATAAAGCCCCAGTATCCACTCTTCACTCCCACTGATGACAATGTGAAGGCCTGAAGAGACTCCACATTTGGTGAGATCATCAAAAATATATACAGAAAAAAAACTTGATTTATCTTATAACTGCTAAGGCACTTACGCAATTCAGTTCAAGCCAAAATACTGTAGGGTCTGTGGAAAAGCTAGTATTAAAATTTAATTAAAAATAAGAAAGATACAATAGGTAGTTTGCTCTCTCTGGCATGTAAAAAATAAATCAGCTTCAATTTTCATTGCATTGCGAGACTCTTCACCTGTCAAATCTTACAGACTTATTTTCAGTAATCAACATAAAATATCCAAACTGCAGACACACACACACAAACTGAATTGAAGAGAATTCTTTAAAACATTAACAACTATAGATCACTCACCAGCCCAGGCACCATGCTTAAACCCCTTCTCTCAAGTGATACTTGCAAATAGCCTTGTGATGGGTTATTCCCATTTTTTCAGAGGTAGAAACAGAGGCATAGAGAAAGAAATCTGTCCTAGGTGATACAGTGAGTAAATGTCTGATGTGTGGTATATCTGAGTTGAGATCACTATCTGAAAACACAGTATCTATCAGGATCCTGTAGTAAGTATTTCTCAAGTACAGTCCCTGGACCTGTGAATTTATAGGAAATACTAATTTTAGGACCCCATCCCAAACCTACTGAATCAGAAACTCTGGGGTTAGTGTCCAGAAATCTGTGTTTTAATAAGCCCTCCAGGTGATTGCATTGTAAGTTCAAGTCTGAGAACCCCTGTTCTAAAATAAGTAGGGATGGAGTATCAGATTATTGAGAGCATGATAAAGGACAGGGTAACTACCTATCACTACAGATTCTTTAAATTCTGACTCATAGTGTGTGTGTGTGTGTGTGTGTGTGTAGGTAGGTGAGTAGCTGGTAAGTTTGAGTATGGGGGTGTAGGGATGTAGTACTAGCTAATCTCCCTCCCTCATTCAAATACTTTCAGAATTATTAACTTCGGGATTTACTGAAGACTACTGGGATTTAGATATTAGCACAACTGTCGTCCTTAAGTTGTAGCCTATTAAATACATAAAGAAACAACAACTCTTACTATCTGAAACATTAAAGTTTTCATTTGCATGACAAAATATATAACTTATAGGTGTTTTGCACATTATAAGCCTCTCAATTTTACTAGAAGCCAGACTTTGCTGAACATGACAGTCATGTTGTAGGGCTGTAAGACAAGAAAATTGTCATGACATTAATCTCTGATTCTATGTAGGGAACACCTTGTTATAAAAGACATTCTTACTGCCACAGAGCTGTTGCTAGGGGCAGTTAAATTGCTGGCACAGCCACTTAATCTCTTCTTCAGTGAATAAAGACTATGAAATAGAGTGCAAGTGAATTTTTTATATTACATAAATAATTGAACTTCAGGAAAAACAGTTTCCAAAAATTATAGCTAATTTCTTTCACCTATCTTCGTAATTTGCAATAAAAATAGAGACCATTACAAAACCCTTCATCTGTCCAATACTTTTCCTCTAGCCTTAAGGGCATAATGAAAAACTAAATTTACTAGGAAAGAGGATGTTTGAAGAGAAAATTTCGCATCCATTACTTATTTGGTGAGGCAGAGATGGCAATGGTGGTGAGAAGCAATTAAACTCTTATATTTCTACAACTGTGATAGCATACGTATTATCATCACAAAGAAATTTGGAGAAGTATGGTATCTCCATTTTATAAAGGAAGAAACTAAGGCCCCTAAAAGTTTAACAAATAGGGATGGATAATGCTATATGTTGGGTTTAAAACTTAGATTATAACTCAATCTAGTGATTGTTATGTCTCTGATACCACTCCAATGACACTTCCACTCAACAAACAGGTGGTGATCTAGACCAGACATCTCAAACAGTTCAGGGATGTAAGGATGGTTCAGGAGCTCCACATCAAACAACATGCCATACTGTATTAACAAAATAAGGGATAAAAATCAGAAAATCACTTCAATAGATGCAGAAAAAGCATTTGACAAAATTCAACATCCATTTATGATAAAAATTCTCAACAAAGTGGGTATACAGGAAACATACCTCAACATAATAGAGGATATTTATGACAAACCCACAGCTAACATTATACTTCAATAGTGAAAAGCTGTAAGCTTTTCCTCTCAGATCAGGAATCAGAAAAGGATACCCACTCCTGCCACTTTTATTTAACATAGTATTGGAAGTCCTAGCCACAACCATTAGGCCAGAAAAAGAAAAGGCATCCAAATTGGAAAGCAAGAATTAAAACTGTCACTATTTGTAGATGGCATGATACTATATATAAAAAACTCTCAAAATGCCCCCCCCACACAACAGAACTAATAAATTCAATAAAGTACAAGATACAAAACTAACATACAGAAATTAGTTGCATTTTTATATACTAATAATGAGCTGTAAGAAATTAAGAAAACAATTCCATTTATAATTGCACCAAAAAGAATAAAATGCTTAGTAATAAATTTAACCAAGGAGGTAAAATACTTGGGAGGCTCAGTCATTGGGTGTCTGCCTTCGGCTCGGGTCATGGTCCCGGGGTCCTGGGATCGAGCCCCGCATCGGGCTCCCTACTCTGCGGGAAGCCTGCTTCTCCTTCTCCCACTCCCCCTGCTTGTGTTCCCTCTCCCGCTGTCTCTCTCTCTCTGTCAAATAAATAAATAAAAACCTTTACCAAAAAAATCTTAAAAAAAATACTTGTACTCTGAAAACTGTAAGACACTGATGAAAGAAACTGAAAATGGCAAAAAAATAAGGATACACCATACTTATAAAAGAATTAATATTCTTAAAATATCCACACTTCTTAAAGCAATCTATAAATCTAAATGTAATCCCTATCAAAAAAGCAATGGCATCTTTCATGGAACTCAAACAAAAAATCCTAAAATTTATATTGAACCACAAAAGATACTAAATAGCCAAAGCAATTTTAAGAAAGAACAAAGCTAGAGGTATCATGCTCTGATTGCAAATTATACTACAAAGCTAAAGTAATTAAAACTGCATTGTATTGGCACAGAAACACATAATGTAGACCAATGGAATAGAATAGGGAGCCCAGATATAAACCCACACATATATGGTCAATTAACCGATGGCAAAGGAAGCAAGAATATACAAAGGGGAAAGACAGTTTCTTCAAAAGAAAGGACTGGAAAAACCGGACAGTGACATGCAAAAGAATGAAACTAGACTACTATCTTACATGGTACACAAAAATAAATGTGAAGACCTGAAATCATCAAACTTCTTAAAGAAAACATAGGTATAAGCTCTTTGACATTGACCTTAGCAATCTATCTTTGGTCCAGTCTCCTCAGGTAAGGACAAAAAAAGGCTAAAATAAACAAGTGGGATTAGATCAAAGTGAAAAGCTTTTGCATAGCAAAAGAAACTATAACAGAACAAAAGGTAACCTATTGGATGGGAGAAGATATTTGCAAATCATATAGCCAATACGAGGTTAATATCCAAAATATATGAAAAATTTTCACACCCTAATATCAATAAAACAAACATTTCAATTAAAAAATGCGTAGAAGACATGAATAAACTTTTTTTTTTCCAAAGAAGATACACAGCTGTACATTAAAAGATGCTGAGCATAACTGGTCATCAGAGAATTGGAAAATCACAATGCGATATCACCTTAAACCTGTCAGATTGGCTATCATCAAAATGACAAACAATAAAATGTATTGGTGAGGATGTGAAGAAAAGAGAACACTTGTACACTGTTGGTAAGAATGTAAATTGCTGCAGGCACCATGAAGAACGGGATGGAGTTTCCCAAAAAAATTAAAAATAGAACTACCATACCATCCAGCAATTCTGCTTCTGGGTATACATCTGCAGAAGATGAAAAACCAATTTGAAAGGATATATGCACCAATATGTTCACTGCAGCATTATTTACAATAGCCAAACATACAAAAGTAAACTTAAGTGCCCATCAATAGGTGAATGGGTAAAGATGTGGTATATACATACAATGAAATATTACTCAGCCATAAAAAATAAAATTTTGGCATTTACTACAACATGGATGGACCTAGAGGGCATTATGCTAATTGAAATAAGCCAGAGAAAGACAAATACTGTATTGTTTCACTTACATGTGAAGTCTAAAAAATAAAACAAATGAACAATCAAGACAAAGCAGAAACAGACTCATAAATATAGGAAACCAACTGTTGGTTCGCCAAGTGGAGAGGGATTGGGACGAGGGAGAAATAGGTAAAGGGGATTAGGAGGTACAATCTTCCAGTTATAAGATAACTAAGTCATGTGATGTATGGGAAATATAGTCAATAGTATTGTAATAACTTTGACAAGTGGTAACTGGACTTATCAGGATTATTTCATAATGTATAATAATATCAAATCACTAGGATGTACACCTGAAACTAAGAGGATACTGGGCGTTAATTATACTTCAATAAAAGAGTGGTAGAGAAGGAAATTAAGACTTTGGGACATGTTAGGTTTAACTTGTTTATGAGACATCTCTGGCAAATGTCATGGACGCAGTTGGGTAAAAAAAAATATGGAGCACATAGGCAAGGTTTAGAATGAAATACAGAGTTAGGAATAATTGGTATGTATATTATAACACTTACATTTTTTTAAAGTAGACTCCACACCCAGCATGGAGCCCAACATGTGGCTTGAACTCATGACCCTGAGATCAAGGCCTGAACTGAAATTGAGTCAGACGCCCAACTGACAGAGCCACCCAGGTGCCCCATAACACTTAAATTTTAAGTGCTCCCTTAATATCTTTGAGCCTTATAGCCTCCAAAGACCTAACCATGAGTTTTCCTGCTCTCACCAGTTATGATCCCTGCCCAGCAGTAGTGGCTTTTCAAACAGCTAGTTCCCCCATCACCTGCATGAGCTGCACCTCACCTGACATTCAACACTAGAATTTTTACTTCTCTGACAGCCTGCAGAATTATTCAAACAAGTCAATCACATCGACCCATGGGAAGCCTGGGGTACACAACCTTCCTCCTATCACAGAGTCTGCCTCCCACAGCCCCTGCTAGTTCACTTCATTCCCTTGTGCAGCATCCATGTGGCCCTTCAGGATCTCTGGGGTCTTTGTTCACCAAAGTGTAAATATACTTGACTAATAAACAGTTGCCAATCTCTTCTGTCCAGTGCTGGGTGTCATGTGTTCAACCACCACAGTACTTAGGGCAAGGGATCCCTTCTTCATTACGGAGTGAATAGAGGGTGATGAGAGCACTATATAAATGCAATTTAAAGCTACTGAGATAGATTATGTCATGCAGGCAGAAAGTCTAAAGACAAAAGGGTGCCTTGCAATGAGATGCAGTGATGATCCAGCAAGAGAAGCAGAGAAGTAGGTTGAGAGACGAGAAGAAAACCAGTAAAATGTAGAGTCCTGGAAGCCCAAGAAAGAATATTTCTAGAAGAGGACAAAACATTACTTTTAACCCTTATATAAAAGTTAGAAGATAAAAATACACTAATGGATATACAATATAAGAATAAGCAAACTCTACAAGAACACAAAGTGTTAGCGCACTAAGTGGAATAAAAGTGGAGAGGTTTTGTGTGTGACTAAAGTTGACATCTACTTAAAATATATGACTGTAACTCCAAGATATTTTATGCAAACCTCAAGCTAACTGCAAAGAAAAAAACCTGTAATAGGCACAGAAAAGAAGAGAAAAGAATCAAAGCAAGTCACTAAGAAGTTCTAAAATAATGAAGGGTTCTAGGAAGAGAGAAAAATAAGGACAGCACAACAGACCAAATGATTAACAAAATGGCAATAGTCAGTCCTCACCTATCAATAATTATTTTAGTGTAAATGGACTAAACGTCCCAATCAGAAGTCAAAGAGTGACTGATTTCTTTTTTTTTAATTCAGCAGTATGCTATCTATAAAAGACTCATTTTAGTTTTAAGCAACAGGCTGAAAGCAAAGGGATGGAAAAGATACTTCATGCAAATGGTATTAAAATGAAACCTGGAATGGCTGTAATTCTACAAAATAGACTTAATGTCAAAAACTATCTCTAGGAACAAATAAAGTCATTATATAATGGTACAAGGCTCAATTCAACAGAAAGATATAACAATTAATAAATATATATGCACCTAATATCAGAACACCTGAACATATAAAGTAATCATTCAAAATTAATAATCTGAAAGGAGAAACTGACAAAACAACAATAAGCAAGGACTTCAATACCAACTCTCAATAATGAATACAAATTTAGACAGAAAATCATAAAGAAACAGCTGATTTGAGTGACACTGTAGCTCAATGGATCTCAACAGACGTAGGCAGAACTTTCCATCCAAGGGAATATACATTCTTCCTAAGAGGTCAAAAAACATCTCCAAAACAAATGACATGATAGTTTATAACAAGTCATAACAAATTTAAGAATATCAAAGTTATTGCTAGCATCTTTTCCAGCCATAATGGAATGAACCAAAACATCAGTAACACTAAGCAAATGGGGAAATTCACATTTATGTGGGAACTAAACAACACTTGAAACATTGGATAAAAGAAATAAAAATGAAATTTTAAAAGTATCTTGAGACAAAAATTAAATCACAACATAAAACTTGAGATGCAGCAAAGAGTACTCATAATTTTATAATAATAAATGCCTATAAAAAAATGAAGAGGGGTGCCTGGGTGGCTCAGATGGTTGGGCGTCTGCCTTAGGCTCAGGTCATGACCCCGGGGTCCTGGGATTGAGCCCCGCATTGGGCTCCTGGCTCAGCACGAAGCCTGCTTCGCCCTCTCCCTCTGCCTCTCCCCCTGCTCATGCTCTCTCTATCTCTGCGTCTCAAATGAATAAATAAAATCTTAAAAAAATGAATATCTCCAATAACAATGTCACTATGCATATCAAGAAATGAGAAAAAGAACAGTGAGAGTTGGTTTTGTGAAAAAATAAACAATACTAACAAATCTTTAGCTAGCCTAAGTAAAAAAAAAAAAAAGTCTCAAATAAGATCATAAATTAAATAGAAGACACCACAACAGTTGTCTCTTAAAGACTATTATGAACAATTATGTGCCAATAAATTAAATAACCTAGAAAAAATGGACAATTTCCTAAAAAGATACAACCTACCAAAACTGAATCAAGAGGAAATAAAAAACCTGAACAGACTAATAGCAAATAAGGAGATTGACTCAGTAATCAAAAACCTTTCAAGAAAGACAAGCTCAGGGCCAAATGGCTTCATGGGTAAATTCTACCAAACATTTAAAGAATACTTATTTTTTGTAAACACTTCTAAAAAATCATTCCACTCATTTTATGAGGCCCAAACCAACCTGATATGAAAGCCAGAAAAAGACACCATAATAAAACTACAGGATATTAACTCTGATAAACACAGATGTCAAAATGCTCATTTAAATACTAGCAAACAAAATTCACTACCAAATTAAAAGGATCAACTATCACAACCAAGTGAGATTTATTCTAGGGATAGAAGGATGATTCAACATACATAAATCAATGTGATACACCACATGAACAAAATGAAAGAAAAGAAATCACATATATCTCAATAGATGCTAAGAAAGCATTTGACAAATTTCACCATCTATTCAGTATAAAAACCATAAACAAAACAGGCATGGGAGGAATTTAACACAATGAAGGCATTTATGAAAAGCCCACAGCCAACATCATAATCAATAGCAAACAACTGTAAGCTTTCCCTCTGGTACAGATCTTGCTATTGTGTTCTACATAGTACTGGAAGTATTACCCAGAGTAATTAGGAAAAAAAAGAAAAGACACCCAGATCAGAAAGAAAGAAGTAAAATTATATTTTTGCCAAAGACCTCACCATATATGTAGAAAACCCTAAAGACTCAACAACAAACTGTTAAAATAGATTAATTCAGTAAGATTGAAGGAGGCAAAATCAACATCCAGAAGTTAATCACATTTCTATACACAAACAACTATCCAGAAAGAAAATTAAGAAAATAATTCCATTCACAATAGCCACAAAAATAATAAAATATCTAGGAATAAACTTAACCAAAGAAATAAAGACTTATACCTCACCCGCTATAAACATTTGATGAAGGAAATTAAAGACACAGATACATGGAACATTACATATTCATAAACTGGAAGAATATTAAAATGTCCATTCTATTCAGAACTATCTACAGACTCAATGCAATTCATATCAAAACTCCAATGGCATTCCTTACAGAAATAGTAAAAGTAATCCTAAAATTCATATGTAACTACATGGACCCCAAAAAGCCAAAGCCATATTAAGAAAGAACAAACCTAGGGGCATCATACTTCCTAATTACCAATTACATTACAAAGCTACTGCAACCAAAACAGTATAATACTAGCATAAGACAGATATATAGACCAAAGAACAGAATAAAGAGCCCAGAAATAAATCCAGGCATATACAAGCAACTCATCTTTGACAAGGTGTCAATACAAAATGGGGAAAGGAGAATTTCTTCAATAAATGGTGCCAGGCAAACTGGATATTCACATGAAGAATGAAACTGGACCCTTATCTCACACCATATACAAAAACTAATGAAAAATAAAATCAAGTACATAAATATAAGACTTAAAACTGTAAAACTACAAAAGAGAAAAACAAGAGAAAAAACTACAAAAGAGAAGCTTCTTGACAGTGGTCTGGGCAACAATTTTTTTTTTTTGGCAAATCACTTTTAATGTGCATTATTGTTTTTTACTACAGTGTAATTAACATATATTATTAGTTTCAGGTGCACAACATGCTGATCCAAAGATTCTATACATTACTCAATACTACTGCATTAAGTAAAGTCATCTCTCACCATACAACATTATTACAATATATTGACTATGTTCCCTCTGCTGTACTTTTCATCTCCATGACTTATTTATTTTACAACTGAAATTTGTACTTCTTAATCCCCTTCATCTATTTTACCCATCTCCCAGTCTATCCCCTCTCTGGCAACTACCAGTTTCTCCTCTGTATTTAAGAGTCAGGTTTGTTTATTTGCATTGTTTTTTAGATTCCTCATATAAGAGAAATCATATAGTATTTGTCTTTCTCTGATTTATTTCATTTAGCATAATGCTCTCTGTCCTATGTTGTCACAAATGGCAAAATCTCAATCTTTCTCATGGCTGAGTAATATTCCACATTGTGTGTGTGCATGTGTGTGTACCCATCTTCTTTATCTGGAGATAGTACCTCACACCAGTCAGAATGGCTAGTATCAAAAAGACAAGAAATAACAAGTTTTGGTGAGGATGTGGAGGGACCAAAAAACACTCATGCACCGCTGGTGTGAATGTACGTTAGTGTAACCACTTTGGAAAACAGTATGGAAGCTCAGCAAAAAAAAAAATAAAAGTACCATATGGTCCAGCAATTCCACTACCCCCCAAAACCCACAAAAACATGGGACGCCTGGGTGGCTCAGTTGGTTAAGCGGCAGCCTTCGGCTCGGGTCATGATTCCAGGGTCCTGGGATAGAGTCCCACATCAGGGAGCCTGTTTCTTCCTCTGCCTGCTGCTCCCTGTGCTTGTACTCTCACTCTCTCTCTCTAGCAAAAAAATAAATGAAATCTTTAAAAAAAAAACCCCACAAAAACACTAATTCAAAAAAATATATGCACTCCTATGTTTATTGCAGCATCGTTTACAATAATCAAGATATGGAAGCAGCCCAAGTGTCCATCAATGGATGGGCAATAATTTTTTGAACACAACACCAAGAACACAAACAGTAAAAGCAAAAATAGGCCAGTGGGATTGTATCAAACTAAAAATCTTCACAACAACAACAACAACAAAACAATCAACAAAATAAAAAGGAAATCTATGTGGGGCATCTGGATGGCTCAGTTGGTTAAGTGTTCAATTTTTCATTTCAGCTCAGGTCATGATCTCAGGGTTGTGAGATGCAGCCCTTTTTCAGGCTCTGTACTGAGCAGGGAGTCTGCTTCTCTCCTTCTCCCTCTCCTCATATTCTCTCTCTCCCTCTCTCTTTCAAATAAATAAATAAATCTTTTTTTTAAAAAAAAGGTAATCTATGCAATGAGAAAGCCGATTTACAAACGTTTTTCTGTTAAGTGGTTAATATCCAAAATACATAAGGAACTCATAGAATCAATAGCAAAAAAGGAAAAAAAAGTTTACTTTAAAAATGGGTAAAGGAACTGCATAGACATTTCTTAAAGACACACAAAAGAATACATACAAACAAGTGTATGAAAAGGTGCTCAACATCACTAATCATTAGGGAAATGCAAATGAATATCAAAGACGTTATCACCCTTGTTTCTATTAGTATGGCTATTATCAAAAAGTTAAAAGTATTGGCAAGGATGTAGAGTAAAGGAAACCTCTGTACAGTATTGGTGGGCTATAAATTTGTACAGCCTTTGTGAAAAACAATATGGATGTTCCTCTATAAATTAAAAACAGAACTACCTTATAATATAGAAATGCCATTCCCGGGTATATATTCAAAGGAAATGAAACCACTATCTTAAAGAAATATCTGCACCAAGCATGTTCATTGCAGCATTATTCACAATAGCCAAGACATAGAAACAGCTTAAATGTCCATCAATGAATAAATGGATAAAGAAGATGTGACACACACACAACACACACACACACAGGAATATTATTCAATCGTCACAAAGAAATAAATCCTGCCACAAATGAACCTGGAGGACATTATGCTAAGTGAAGTAAGCTAGACACAGAAAGATAATGCAGCATGACTTCACTTACATATAGAATCTAAAATAGTCAAATAATCATAGAAGCAGAGAGTCGAACAGTGATTGCCAGGGGCTAAGGTAGAGATAATTGGGAGATATTGGGGAAGGCATACAAAGTATTAGCTATCCAAAAAGAATAAATTCTCAAGATCTAATGTACAGCAAAGGCACCATAATTAACAATAATTAACAATACCATACAATATACTTGAAATTTGCTAAGAGGGTAGAATTTAAGTGTTCTCACCAGAAACTAAAAAAGTAACTATGTGAGGTAATGTATACATTAATTAGCATGATTATGGTGATGATTTCACAAGGTATACATGCATCAAAACATCGTTGTCCACCTTAAGTACATACAGTTTTGTGAAAAAAAACCAAAAACATTGACTCAGCTATATTTGGTAATATGGAAGTCATTGCTGAATGAGAAATCCGGAATAAAAGAAAAGAGCTTATTTGAATTCCAGTAGGAATAACTCAATAAGGAAAAATTTTGATGATTCTAGAGAAAGAAGGGATAGTTAAAGAGAGGTCCTTAAAAGCCAGGGTGGAGTAGAGTGAGAGAGAATGATCTTTGGAAAGAACAAGAACTCATCATCCTTGTGATTGTAAGGAATAAAAATTGAGTGTAGATCCTGATATTTTCAAAATTTGGTATTAGAAGAGTTCTTTTCTAGTGCTTCTATTTTCCCAATGAAGTATGGGGCAAGTATAGTTGCAACTGAGAATAGGAGTTTGAGGGGAGAGACAGTATCGTTGATGTGGAGAGGAGAGACAGATCGCACCTGAAAATCATAGAATTTTGATAGTTTGTGATTCTCAATTCAGTTCTTCACTGTATGTAAATCAGAAACATGACAGAAATTGCTACAATTTTATAAACACCAATCATTTCATATGCATCATCTTTTTAATTTAAACTGTAGGACAACCTTATGATGTTGAAATCATTTTCCCCACTTTATATTGAAGCTCAGAAAGCTGCTGTAATTCATCAGTCTAGTAAGTGACAGGGTGCTAAAGTGAATTAAATTCTATTCAAAGTTATATCCAATGTACTGCATCAGTTTTTCTCAAACTTGGGTAATGCAGACACACTTTACAGGGAAACAATTCTCATGGACTCCTAGCATTAATGGCAATTAGTTTTTTTTTTTAAATATGTACAAACATAAAAATGAGAATAAACTCTCTACTTATGGCTGCTATACAACTAGAAAACCATATAAAATTTACAAATTGGCAACAAAACTATAAGACCAGTAAAATCCCAAAACCAACATTCTTTTAAAATACTTGTTAAAAAAGATTATTTATAATAGATTAAAAATAAAAGTGGTATTTTTGTGTAATATGTTTCACTTTTGTTAATATCTTTATTTTGACCATAATAAGCTATCATTTGAGTTGCCATCATTATTTTTTCTAACAATGGACTCATTTCTAACTACCAATCATTATTTTTACAGCGCACTTAAAATACAACACTGAAAAATATTAAGGAAAATGTCTTCATTGTGCATTTACTATGCTTACAGCTAATGCACATTTTAAGATGATACTTATAAAGGTGATGTGTTTTTACAGTTTTAGGCATGGTTCTGACTACCTGAGTAGAGCTGTACCTGAGGTACAGGAACTAATTATCCAGTTCAAATGATACAGTGATTCCAACTACTGTGCTATGAAGTCACTTGGTCTACTCTTCACACCAGAAGATCTGTAGACTAAATACAAATAAATGCAGGCATTAAAATTGTGTGAAAATATCATTTATAAGGTAGTTATTCAAATGATCTAAAATCTGAGATATTAACCCATTTCTCTCACCCCTGCTCAACTCTGTAATCTTCCCCCCTACCAACATAATCATCACACTCTTTTTAAGTAGGTGGTAAGCTCTGTGCTTGTTACTGTTTAAAAAAAAAAAAAGCAATGAACATACTCAACTGAAAGAATACAGGTTTTCTATGGAATAACAGCAACTTTTTAAATGGAACTTCTTTATCCATCATGCCACCACCATGGAAAGAAAGAGCAAATTAAACTACCACAAACCATGTCAAGTGTAAGCTGGGAGAGATAAAGAATACAATTCAATATACACATAAGTAAGGCAAATATATGAAAGTAGTAGCGACAGCTTTACTCCCAAGAGGAGTAGTCAGGTAGACACTGCACAGAATGGGGGATAGAGTAGTAGGCACCTAACGGTGGGGGAATACAGATAAAACCAGCACCTGGGAGTCACACATTGAATGGAAAAAATCATTAATAGCAAGTCTGAGACTGGATTAGAGCACTAGCTCCCAGGAAATCAAAAGGACAGGGATTCAACCTGTGGGACTGATGGTAGAAATCTTAGGGAGGAGTGTTTAAGACTTGTGAAGAGGAAATAAGCAGTGGAAATATGGGACATATAGGAATAAAAGAGAATCATAAAATCAGAAGATATATCACTCCCTTTTTCCTCACCACCCCCCGCAAAACAATCTACTAAAAATTGTTCAGCCTGAACAGATGCCTTTTAACTAAGGCAACAAGAAAACCACCAAAATTTCAGAGTAATAGAATCATCTGTTACTGCTAACCCAGGAAAATACAGACATTTAAAATAAATGACAAATGGTAGATGCCATCCTACAAAGCAATTATAAGAAAAAAGATTACAATAAAAACATTTTAGCTGATGAAAACCCCCATCAAATTAAGTAAATACAAGGTAGAGAAAGGTTGAAATGCAATATCCAAAGCTGAATTAAGTATCTTTGGATAAGAATTTGCAAATACTAAAAAAATGTTCATACCAAATATTTAAATCTCTGAATGTAAATGGACAAAAAAGCTATGAAATGAGAACCCCAAAAAGAAATTGGAAACACAAAACATCTCAAAAATGAAGACTACATTTAAATAATGTGCTTAGGAGAGCAAGTGTAACAGTGTAACTTAAAATATAATGAGAATTGTGAAAAGAAATAAAAATATCCAAGAAAGTGGTAAAAAAAAAAGATTATTGAAATACTGATACAGTAGATAAGTGAAGCGCCAACAAATCATTAGAGTTCTTGAAGGAAAGAAAGTAAAACAGAATACTTAAAAACATAATCTAAAGACTTTGCAGATATAATAGAAAATCCAAATCTACATATTAAAATCATCTTTAAAATTGAATTTTTCCCAGGACATAATTAAGACATAATTGACATAATTAAGACATAATTGACAAATAACACTGTGCAAGTTTAAGGTGTACAATGTGTTGATTTGATACCCTTCTATATTGCAATATGATTACCACAATGTTAACTAACACTTCCATCAATGTCACATAATTACCACTTCTTTTTTGTGGTGAAAACATTTAAGATCTTCTATCTGAGCAGCCTTCAACTATATAATATAGTATTCTTGTCTATAATTACAATGATGTGCATTAGAGCCCCAGAACATATTCATCTTCTGTTAAGTGTGTATGTTTTGATCTACAGCTCCCCATTTCCCTCACCCACCAGTCCTGGGTAACCACCATTCTACTTTGTTTCTATGAGTTCACTTTTTTAGATTCCACACATAATTGGTCTCATACAACGTTTGTCTTTCTGTGTCTGACTTACTTCACTTATTTTCTAGTACCATCTATGTTGTTGCAAATGGCAGGATTTCCTTCTTTCTTGTGGCTGAAAAATATTCCATTGTATGTATATGGAGTGCATCATCTTTATCCATTCATTCATCCACCCATTGAAAGACACTTAGATGGTTCCCATACCTTGACTATTGTGAATAATGCATGGAGTACAGATCTCTAAGATTCAGTTTTAACTTCATCAGATATACATACCCAGAAGTGGGATAGATTACTAAGTCATATGATATTTCTCTTTTTAATTTTTTGAGGAACCTCCATACCAACTTCCATAGTGGTTGCAGCAATTTACACTCCCACCAACAATGCAAAACAGTTCCCTTTTCTCCACATCCTTGCCAACACTTGTTCTCTCATTTTGATGACAGCCATTGTAACAGTTGTGAGGCGATATCTCATTGTGGTATTGATTTGCATTTCTCAGATGATTAATGATGTCAAGCACTGTTTAACATACCTGTTGGCCATTTGGGTATCTTCCTTGGAAAAATGTCTATGCAGGTCCTCTGTCCATTCTTTTAATCAAATTGTTTGTTTGTTACTAATTTGTATGAGGTCTTAATATATTTTGAATATTAATCCCTTATCCAATAAATGGTTTGCAAATATTTTCTCTGATTTGGTAGGATTTTTATGTTGTTGGTTTCTTTTGCTGTGCAAAAGCTTTTTAGTTTGATGTTGTCCCACTTATTTTTGTCTTTATTACTTATGCTTTTGAGGTCATATCCAAAAAAATTGTTGCCAAGAGCTTTTCCCCTATATTTTCTTCTAGGAGTTTTACATTTTCAGGTCTTTAATTCATTTCTAATAAATTTTTGTAATTGGTGTAAGATAAGAGGCCCAATTTAATTCTGCATGTGGAAACCCAGTTTTCCAATTACCGTTAATTGAAGAGATTACCTTTACCCCATTATGAGTATTCTTGGATCCCTTGTCAAATATGGTGTTTATTTCTGGGTTCTCAGTTCTGTTTCATTGGCCAAGGTGTTATTTTTATTCTAGTGCCATACCATTTTTTTTTACATTCAATTTAATTAACATATAGTATATTATTTGTTTCAGAGGTAGGATTTAGTGATTCATCAGTTGCATATAACACCCAGTTCTCATTACATCAAGTGTCCTCCTTAATGGCCATCACACAGTTACCCCATCCCCCATCCACCTCCCCTCTAGCAACTCTCAGTTTCCTGTAGTTAAGGAGGGCATGTATTGCATGGAGCACTGGGTGTTATACATAAACAATACAGCATGGAACACTACATCAAAAACTAATGACGTGGGGTAAAGCAAGATGTCAGAGGAGTAGGAGACCTGGATTTTGTCTGGTCTCAGGTATTCAGCTGGATAGGGATCAAACCATTCTGAACACCTACAAACTCAACAGGAGATCGAAGAAAAGAATAGCAACAACTCTCTGAACAGAGAAGCGACCACTTTCTGGAAGGTAGGACATGCAGAGAAGTGAATCTGAGGTGATATTCGGGAGGATAGACAGCGGGGTAAAGGGCCTCCGTCAGCCTCTCTGGCAAGTGATAGAGCAGTGGAGCACGAAATTGGAACTTTTAGAAGTCGTCTCCGCTGAGGGACGTTGCACCAGTAGCTAAGCAGAGGGTGGAACCCTTGCGGGACAGTGTGGTCTCAGGACCCTTGGGGTCACAGAAAGACCGTGGGTTCCTGAGTGTGGCAGAGCTCCCAGGTATCAGAGCTGGGAAGCCGATGCAGAGACGGAGCCGAGGCGTGGGCTCTCAGCTCGGGGTTGCCATAAACTGTGATCTGCGGCACAGTCGGGCCACTGCTCCTCCAGCAGGGACCCAACAAGAGGCAGATCCAGGGAGATTCCCCTTCCTCCCCTGGGAGGCGCGGCACAGGAGTGCACTGCAAGGATCTGCTGGGTTTGGAGACTCCACACGGGGTCGGGTGCCAGAGATAGAAACGCTCAGTCACAGGCTAGGTGAGCATGGAGTGTGGCCGGAGAGCAGGGAGATGGTAGTGATTGACTGCTTTTCTCTGGGGGCTCACTGAGGAGCAGCGCCCTGAGTTCTCGGCTCCTGGGGGGCTGCCATTTTCATTATCGTCCTCCAAAGCTCTATGGAAATCTTGGAGGGATCAAAAGCTCCCGAGAACAAACCCGAGCAGATTACTTCGCCTGGACCGGGCAAGGGCGGGGCAATTCTGCCTCCGGCAAAGACATTTGGGAACCACGGCAAAAGGCCCCTGCCCCAGAAGATCAGCAAGAACAGCCAGCCAAGACCAAGTTTACCGATCAAGGAGAACGGGAGAACTCCAGCGCTAGGGGAATACCGCACGTAGAATTCATGGCTTTTTTTACCATGATTCTATAGTCTTTCAAAGTTAATTTTTTTAAACTTTTTTTTTTGAATTTTTCCTTTTCCCTTTTTCAACCAACATCTTATCAATCCCATTTCTCAAAAGCATTTTTATTTTTCATTTTTAGAGTCATATTCTATCCCTTCATAGTAGTTACCCTTATTTTTGGCATATATATATATATATGTATATATATATATATATATAAGTTGTTCTCTCTTTAAAATTTTGAAATACAGTTTCTTCTAACAGATCAAAATATACCCTAAATCTCTAGTCTATGGCTTTCTTCTAGTCTACTGCCTGATAATATTCCCTCTTTTTTTTTTAATCCTCTTCTTCATTTTTTCAAACATCAATTCCTTTTATAAAATTTTTTATAATTTTCATCTTTACAGTCATATTCCATCCCTTCATCATATCAACCCTTATCTTTGTACATATATAAGATTTTCTTTAAAATTTTGGGAGGCACTTTCTTCTAACAGACCAAAATACACCCAAAATCTAGTGTTTGGCACTGATCTATGCACCAGCCTGATCATATTTGATCACATACTGTTTGTTTTGTTTTGTTCTGTTTTTGTTTGTTTTTATCCTTTTCTTTTTCTTTTTTCTTTCTTTCCCTTTCTTTTCCCCCAGGTCAGGGCTTTTCTGATTTGTTTAGAGTATATTTTCTAGGGACATTGTTTCCCTGTTAGCATTTTGTTCTCACATTCATCTATTCTCCTCTGGACAAAATGAAAAGACAGAAAAAATCACCTTCACAAAAAGAACAAGAGGTAGTACCAACTGCCAGGGACCTACTCAAATCGGACATTAGTACGATGTCAGACCTAGAGTTCAGAATCATGATTTTGAAGATCCTAGCTGGGCTTGAAAAAGCATGGAAGTTATTAGAGAAACCCTTTCTGGAGAAATAAAAGAACTAATATCTAACCAAGTCAAAATGAAAAAGGCTATTAATGAGGTGCAATAAAAAATGGGGGCTCTAACTGCTAGGATAAATGAGGCAGAAGAGAGAATCAGCGATATAGAAGATCAAAGGATGGAAAATAAAGAAGCTGAGAAAAAGAGAGATAAACTACTACTGGATCATGAGGACAGAATTTGAGAGATAAGCGATACCATAAGATGAAACAACATGAGAATAATTGGGATCCCAGAAGTAGAAGAAAGAGACAGAGGGGCAGAAGGTATATTGGAGCAAATTATAGCAGAGAACTTCCCTAATGTGGGGAAGGAAACAGGCATCAAAATCCAGGAGGCACAGAGAACCGCTCTCAAAATCAATAAAAATAGGTCAACACCCTGACATCTAATAGTAAAACTTACTAGTCTCAGAGACAAAGAGAAAATCCTGAAAGCAGCTAGGGGAAGAGACCTGTAACCTACAATGGTAGAAACATTAGATTGGCGACAGACCTATCCACAGAGACCTGGCAGGCCAGAAAGGACTGGCATGATATCTTCAGAGCACTAAATGAGAAAAATATGCAGCCAAGAATACTATATCCAGCTAGGCTCTCATTGAAAATAGAAGGAGAGATAAAAAGCTTCCAGGACAAACAAAAACTAAAGGAATTTGCAAACACAAAACGAACCCTCCAAGAAATATTGAAAGGGGTCCTCTAAGCAAAGAGAGAGCCTAAAAGCAGCATAGACCAAAAAGGAACACAGACAATATACAGTAACAGTCACCTTACAGGCAATACAATGGCACTAAATTCATATTTTTCAATAGTTACCCTGAACTTAAATGGGCTAAATGCCCCATTCAGAAGACACAAGCTATCAGATTGGATTAAAAAACAAGACCCATCACTACGCTGTCTGCAAGAGACTCATGTTAGACCCAAAGACACCCCCAGATTGAAAGTGAGGAGGTGGAAAAACATTTACCATGCTAATGAACACCAAAAGAAAGCTGGGGTGACAATCCTTATATCAGACAAATTAATTTTAAAACAAAGACTGTAATAGATGAAGAAGGACACTATATCCTACTGAAAGGGTCTATCCAACAAGAAGATCTAACAATTTTAAATATCTATGCCCCGAACATGGGAGCAGCCAATTATACAAGGCAATTAATAACAAAAGCAAAGAAAACATTGACAACAATACAATAATAGTGGGGAACTTTAACACACCCCTCACTGAAATGGACAGATCATCTAAGCAAAAGATCAACAAGGAAATAAAGGGTTCAAATGACATGCTGGACCAAATGGACTTCAGAGACATGTTCAGAACATTCCATCCTGAAACAACAGAATACACATTCTTCTCTAGTGCCCATGGAACATTCTCCAGAATAGATCACATCCTAGGTCACAAATCAGATCTCAACCAGTACCAAAACATTGGGATCATTCCCTGCATATTTTCAGACGACAATGCTTTGAAACTAGAACTCAATCACAAGAGGAAAGTCGGAAAGAACTCAAATACATGGAGGCTAAAGAACATCCTACTAAAGAATGAATGGGTCAACCAGGAAATTAAAGAATTAAAAAAATTCATGAAAACCAATGAAAATGAAAACACAGCTGTTCAAAATCTTTGGGATGCAGCAAAGGTCGTCCTAAGAGGAAAGTATATAGCAATACAAGCCTTTCTCAAGAAACAAGAAAGGTCTCAAGTACACAACCTAACCCTACACCTAAAGGAGCTAGAGAAAAAAACAGCAAATAAAGCCTAAATCCAGCAGGAGAAGAGAAATAATAAAGATCAGAGCAGAAATCAATGAAATAGAAACCAGAAGAACAGTAGAACAGATCCACAAAACTAGGAGCTGGTTCTTTGAAAGAATTAACAAGACTGATAAACCCCTGGCCAGACTTATCACAAAGAAAAGACAAATGACCCAAATCAACAAAATCATGAATGAAAGAGGAGAGATCACAACCAACACCAAAGAAATACAAACAATTATAAGAACATATTATGAGCAACTATATGCCAACAAATTAGGCTATCTGGAAAAAACGGATGCATTCCTAGAGATGTATCAACTACCAAAACTGAACCAGAAAGAAATAGAAAACCTGAACGGACCTATAACCACTAAGGAAACTGAACAGTCATCAGAAATCTCCCAACAAAAGCGCTGGGCCAGATGGCTTCCCAGGGGAATTCTACCAAACATTTCAAGAAGAATTAATACCTGTTCTTCTGAAACTGTTCCAAAAATAGAAATGGCAGGAAAACTTCCAAACACACTTTATGAGGCCACCATCACCTTGATCCCAAAACCAGACAAAGACCCCATCAAAAAGGAGAATTATAGACCAATATCCTTGATGAATATGGATGCAAAGTTTCTCACCAAAATACTAGCCAATAGGATCCAACAGTACATTAAAGGAGTATTCACCACGACCAAGTGGGATTTATCCCTGGGCTGCAAGGTTGGTTCAACATCCGCAAATCAATCAACGTGATACAATACATTAACAAAAGGAAGAACAGGAATCACATGATCCTCTCAATAGATGCAGAAAAAGCATTTGACAAAGTACAGCATCCTTTCATGATCAAAACTCTTCAGAGTATAGGGATAGAGGGTACCTACCTCAATATCATAAAAGCCATCTATGAAAAACCTACAGCGAATATCATTCTCAATGGGGGAAAAACTGAGAGCTTTTCCCCTAAGTTCAGGAACGTGGCAGTATGTCCACTGTCACTACTGCTATTCAACAGAGTTTTAGAATTCCTAGCCACAGCAATCAGACAACAAAAAGAAATCAAAGGCATCCAAATTGGCAAAGAAGACAAACTCTCACTCTTTGCAGATGATATGATACTGTATGTGGAAAACCCAAAAGACTCCATCCCAAAACTGGTAGAACTCATACAGGAATTCAGTCAATTGGCAGGATAGAAAATCAATGCACAGAAATCAGTGGCATTCCTATTCACCAACAACAAGACAGAAGAAAGAGAAATTAAGGAGTCGATCCCATTTACAATTGCACCCAAAACCATAAGATACCTAGGAATAAATCTAACCAAAGAGGCAAAGTGTCTGTACTCAGAAAACTATAAAATACTCATGAAAGAAATTGAGGAAGACACAAAGAAATGGAAAAACGTTCCATGCTCATGGATTGGAAGAACAAACATTGTGAAGATGTCAATGCTACCTAGAGCAATCTACACATTCAATGCAATCCCCATCAAAATACCATCCACTTTTTTCAAAGAAATGGAACAAATAATCCTAAAATTTGTATGGAACCAGAAGAGACCCCGAATAGCCAGAGGAATGTTGAAAAAGAAAAGCAAAGCTGGCGGCATCACAATTCTGGACTTCCAGCTCTATTACAAAGCTGTCATCATCAAGACAGTATGGTACTGGCACAAAAACAGACACCTAGATCAATGGAACAGAAGAGAGAGCCCAGAAATGGACCCTCAACTCTATGGTCAACTCATCTTTGACAAAGCAGGAAAGAATGTCCAATGGATAAAAGACAATCTCTCCAACAAATGGTGTGGGAAAATTGAACAGCCACATGCAGAAGAATGAAACTGGACCATTTCCTTATGCCACACACAAAAAATAGACTCCAAATGGTTGAAAGACCTAAATGTGAGACAGGAGTCCATCAACATCCTAAAGGAGAACACAGGTAGAACCTCTTCGACGTCAGCCGCAGCAACTTCTTCCTAGAAACATCGCCAAAGGCAAGGGAAGCAAGGGCATAAATGAGCTATTGGGACCTCATCAAGATAAAAAGCTTTTGCACAGCAAAAGAAGCAGTCCACAAAACCAAAAGAGAACCGACAGAATGGGAGAAGATATTTGCAAATGACATATCAGATAAGGGGCTAGTATCCAAAATCTATAAAGAACTTATCGAACTCAACCACCAAAGAACAAATAATCCAATCAAGAAATGGGCAGAAGACATGAACAGATATTTTTCTGAAGAAGACATCCAAATGGCCAACAGACACAAGAAAAAGTGCTCAACATCGCTTGGCATCAGGGAAATCCAAATCAAAACCTCAATGAGATACCACCTCACACCAGTCAGAATGGCTAAAATTAACAAGTCAGGAAATGACAGATGTTGGCGGGGATGCGGAGAACGGGGAACCCTCCTACACTGTTGGTGAGAATGTAAGCTGGTGCAACCACTCTGGAAAAAAAGTTGAAAATAGAGTTACCCTATGACCCAGCAATTGTACTCCTGGGTATTTACCCCAAAGATACAAATGTAGGGATCCGAAGGGGTACATGCACCCCGATGTTTATAGCAGCAATGTCCACAATAGCCAAACTGTGGAAAGAGCCACGATGTCCATCGACAGATGAATGGATAAAGAAGAGGTGGTATATATATACAATGGAATATTATGCAGCCATCAAAAGGAATGAGATCTTGCCATTTGCAATGACGTGGATGGAACTGGAGGGTGTTATGCTGAGCAAAATAAGTCAATCAGAGAAAGACATGTATCATATGACCTCACTGATATGAGGAATTCTTAATCTCAGGAAACAAACTGAGGGTTGCAGAAGTGGGGTGGGTGGGAGGGATGGGGTGGCTGGGTGATAGACATTGGGGAGGGTATACGTAATGGTGAGCGCTGTGAATTGTGCAAGACTGTTGAATCAGAGATCTGTGCCTCTGAAACAAATAATGCAATCTACGTTAAGAAAAAAAAAAAGAAGATAGCAAGCAGGAGGGGAAGAATGAAGGGGGGGAAATCAGAAGGGGAGACGAACCATGAGAGATGATGGACTCTGAAAACAAACTGAGGGTTCTAGAGGGTAGGGGGGTGGGGGGATGGGATAGCCTGGTGATGGGTATTAAAGACGGCACGTTCTGCATGGAGCACTGGGTGTTATGCACAAACAATGAATCATGGAACACTACATCAAAAACTAATGATATAATGTATGGTGATTAACATAACAATAAAAAATTTTAAAAAATTGAGCAATCTCATCATAGGTCATATAAATGTGTTCTGGGCAACAAAATGCGCCAGATACTGTGGCCAAGTATTTAAGCAGATCCATTTTAATTCTAATTACTTTAAAGCTTAAAATTACTGACAAAATAGAATTTAAAAGGGCATATGACACACTACAGACATATATCACCATTAAAGACCATGTTGTTAAGATCAAATACTATTAAGTCATAGTTTTCTGAATAATTCCTTTCTAAATTCCACCCATCAGAGAATTTATTTTCTTCGTAAATTTTAACCAACATTTCCA